>NW_010177899.1:30873-32116 GCF_000695765.1 Mesitornis unicolor | reverse complement strand
GCTCTGCTTCCTGTGCTCACTGCTGGTGCACAACACAGCTGGTACAGACAGATTGCACTAAAAGTGTGCAGCCTTTAATTAATTCTGAACGCAATTGCCAAGGCTTAAAGATTCCTTTTTTTTAATGAATTCCCACTAAATAGGAAAACGCTCCCGACAATGCTCTGAACATTGCCCCTAACGCACTGTAAAATATTAATATCCAAATGATACTTCTGAGTTGCATTTATTTAATCTGGATCACAACAGAAGGGCTAGAGGATTAGTCAGTTCTGCCACGGAGTATTTATATCGCGTCCACAAAACAACCACCAACAACATGGAAGCAGTGGCACTATTTTGTTACTTAGAATTTGAAATAAGACTGTGTTTTCTGTAGCACTATTTTTACCTCCCTGACCTCACGTATTCCTCTCAGAGACTTCACTTATGTACTAAAGAAACAAACACAGAGCTCATTTGGACACATTTTAACAGCGTATCATCACGTAAAGATTATTTCAATCCTCACAGATTATTTCCCTAATGCCACATCCTATCCCCCAAACACAGAGGTCAGATAATATTCCAACTTCTAGGCTCGATTTTGTACTCAACATCAATCCCAGCAGAATTATCCTTGGAAAAAAGAAGGTCCCTGAAATACACACCTGCGATTTCCACCCTATCATTTGCAGAGACAACTCACAGCGAGAGCACGAAAGGATTTGAAAATTAAGAGAGTAATTCTTGAGCTGCACGATGACCCAGCAGTAGGAAGATGACCGCTACTGTGCTTTCTGCACGAGAACGCCACATTACAGCCCCCCTTCTCAATTTCATGTGCTCAACAGAGCCTTGCTGTTTTCTGCTGTGAAAGATGACATTCCCATTGAATAAATAAATCTTTTCTGGAGTCTTATTTACTACTACCAGGCCAGTTCCCTGCTCTGCTGTTTAAGAACACTTGCAGCAAGCAGCTCCCAGCACAGATGAACACAAACCTCTGTTTTCCAAATAAAATTGACCCCAAGGAAAATCCCGAGTCCAAGCCATGCCGTCAGAGCAGGACTGGCACAGACAAGGGAGCTCTGTTAGACCAGATGTGATTAACACCAAAGCTGAGGTCAAAATAACTTTTAAAACCCCCTCTAAACACAAAATATCACATCTGAAACAGCGAGGGAAGGTGGCAGAAAACCTGTACTTTCAGGCTACAGAATTAAAAGACTTGGGAAAATGATGTTTGCTAAACCCTTGATAG
>NW_010177899.1:27299-30842 GCF_000695765.1 Mesitornis unicolor | reverse complement strand
CTGCTGACCACTGCGATGTACTTTTCTGGATGGGGGTTGAAGAAGTCACGCTAAAACAGCGTTGTACAAAATGCTTGGTCCACTTTGTGATACTATTGCCACGTTAATGATGCTTGTGCACTGTTAGGGTGCCCTGGAAAAAGTGCTTCTTACACCCCTAGGCCTACCTAAACATTAATTCCAGCCATACTGGAATTAGTTGACGGTGGTGTCCCCAAACAGCTCTAGCACAGCTGATCTTTTCTCTGATGCACATGAAAATGTGTTGCAAACACTGTTTTAAGCTTCCAGTACAAGTTGTTAATGAAGAGTTAATGATTAAAACAATGTTAAATAGTGAACTTTTAATAAAACAAGACAAACTCCAGAAACATTTACAAGGAATATAAAGCAACCACAAGCTGCTTGCTCTTAAATGAAGCTTTTGTCATAGATGTTCTGTCACTGTAAATTGAGGGTTGACTTTTCACTTTACCATCTGCTCCAACACTAAGAAAATGCAAACTCAAGTACCATGCTGCATGCACATTTTTTAAAGGGAGAAATCAAGTCAGCTGTTATTTTCTCAGTATTTTAGGAAAGGGTAACTTTCTGCCAGTATTAGACATTTGAAGATCAGAGCCCTTTAGGATCTGCTCCAACTTTCTGCATAATGAAGCTAAAGAACATCACAAAGCGATCTCCTCTTTTAGCTCATGGGCTCCTGACTAAAGTGTCCCAGTAAAAGCAGAGTTTTTTCTTAGGGTTCCTAAATTACAGAAACTAACCCAGCAAGCTGATCCTCGAGGGTTATTTACCCCAAGTAAAGTGCCTTGTCATTTTGTCTAACTTTGCTTTAACAACTCGAAGAACCTTCTAGCTTTTTGCACAGACACTTTGAAAACTAATCCTTCTTTTAATCCTCCTTGGGCAAGAAGATAACGACAGCTATTTTAACTCAGAGGTCCACCTACGCAGAAACCCTGGCTCCAGCAGCAGACAATAACAGAGGCCTAGGAAGCAGTGTAAGGGCAGCCAAGCACAAGGCCACCCTTCCCCTGTGCATCATGGCAGCTTTGGGCCTTCCTGACTTGTAGGCCGCAGCCACGTGTAATCCTTCACATGGATACATTGGGTGGTCTGAGCTTCTTCAGTCAGAAAGAATTCATTCTTCTTGTAGCTCTTTGAGCCCTTTCCAGTTTGTCAGCATCCTTTTTTTAAGGATGATCGTCCCCTTTCCGCAGCACCCAACCCAGACACGAGATCCCTTGGCTTTGTGATGCTGGGCACAGAGCAAACGTGACCTGCTTCAGTTCAACCCACCCCTGCTCCATCCATCTGCCCAAGAATCTCCTGCACTCCTGGCTGCCACACCACATCTCAAATCTGGATCCAAACACCAGCAGTGACTCAAATATTCTTCCAGTCAACCAGTTAGGGGAAAAAAAAAATCTCTCTTTCTCTAGCCTTTCATGTGTAGAGCACATCCAGAGAGCAGAGATTGGCTTAATCCAGCCGTAATGGAACCCTGCTGGGAAAGCAGAGCTCACTAAAGTTACCCGTCCAATGCCCCCCTGCTGAGCAAATCCACTGTTTCTACACAAATCTACCTAAATCTAAGCCCATCACGGCCCTGTAGAAACAAATTTGCTTGCAGAACTTCAAGAACCCAATCGCTGACCAAAATACAAACACTGGAGCAGAGAGAAGTCCCTGCAGAACCCAGGAAATTCCAAGAGCAGATTTCCCGTTTCCAGTCAATTGAGACCCAAGAGCCAGTTTTTAATCTGTTTAATACGAACTAAACTGATTTTAAAAGAACTGTCAACTAAGGCTCTTGAAAAAAGAGTTAGTGATTGTGGAATTAAGTTTCCAGTCCCTATCATGACTTTATAAGGAGTTAGAAGACAGGAAACCCAAAGTGGAAGTTTCCCGTCAGGGGAAGGTTATCAGTGAGATCTGCCAAGAATTCGTTCTGTAACCTGTTCAATATGTTCACATAAGTTCTGTGAAAAAGTCCAGAAGGGGTAAAGTTTATTAATAAATAAAAAAAAATATTCGTCACCATCAAATTCAGAAAATACTAAAAAAAGTAACAGAACTCACGTGCTTTCAGGTAACTACAAAATATCTTACATATCAGTAAGTATTAAAACCAACACAAAATAAACTGATTACATGGATAACAAAATATCTTACATATCAGTAAGTATTAAATCAACACAAAATATACTGATTACATGGATGCAAATTACTTGTTACCACTCAGGAAAACTTTGGACATTTGGTGGGTTGGGTCAGTATTTGGTACCTTACTTGTTACCACTCAGGAAAACTTTGGACACTTGGTGGGTCGGGGCAGTATTTGGTATTGAGCAAATAGAGCCTTTGGGGTGATTAGGAAAGAAAACAGGCACCACCGTTATGTTGTCGAATGCTCGAGCGGTTCTGATTCCCACATCTGAAAAAGGAGACAGAACGACAAAAAGGACAAAGATGATCAAAAGCGTGGAGCAGCTTCCATATAAGGAGAGACTGAGCAGAGCGGGGCTTTGGATGGACAAAGAAACAACCAGGGGGAAGACACGGAAAATTTAAGAGACCTGAAACGTGACCTAGTGTCAAGTGGGAAAACACGGAATAATCGAGTACCGTGACTTACAACGCAGAAACAGGAAAGCATCCTTCTAAGTTGCAAATAACATTTCTAAGCTGATTCAAGGATATTTCCACTGGCTGTAGAGGATTTTAACTAATATTTTAAATGCATAATTAAATTGTAGAGCTCACTGCTGCAGGATGTCATGGAGACTAGAAATATAAACAAGTTAGAAGAGGGATTGCATAAATTAATGGAGAAGAGATGTAGTCGAGATCAGAAGATTAGATACAACTCCTGGCCAAGGATGGCCCTAAACTGATGACGGTCATAAGCTGGGAGTCAAATGAAGGGGAGGGGGGCCCTATAAAACCCAAACAACAACAACAAAAAACCCCGCCACATTATACATGCCCTGTTTCTTACAGTCCTCATTAAGCGTCTGCTTCTGGCTCTTGTCAAAGACACGATACCGAGCTACACAGCGCTTTGTAATTTGCCCCAGGATGACAGCTCTATTTAAACTTATTTTATGGTACATTTATAGATTTTCTTTATTTTTAAATTTAAAGAATGTAACTTTAGCCTTGCCTAATCGCATCTTTAGGAAGCCGGAAGCCTAAGCTCATTGACTATTTCTAAAGGCACTCTCTATCATATCAACATTTTGATACCATCTGCCTGAATCCTGACAGCGCAGCACAAAGTTAATGCACGGCCCAGCAGCCAAGCGAGCCAGCATCACCCTCAGACTGGGAAACCCAAGCAAAGGCCAGAGCTGTGGAGCACAGAAGTGGCAAAACTGGGTTTAACACACCGACAGCACCTCTTTCAGGAACAGCATCTGCTAAACGTTTGATGGAAACTTCTCCCAAAACAGATCGTGTGTTTGCTGCACGCACAGCTAAGCGCTGGGTAGTGTTCAACGGAGCTCCTGTTGCTAAAAGTAGGTTGGGACCGTCCAT
>NW_010177899.1:18079-27268 GCF_000695765.1 Mesitornis unicolor | reverse complement strand
GGAAAGAGGAAAGCTGAAGCACGCCAGACTATTTGGCCAGGTATTACAGAAAACCTTCATCTGGGATTTCGTCACTACTTCAAACAGTGGTGATTCACATTTTACCGGGCACACCTTCCCCACTGCTGCCCTCCCTGTCATTAGGGGCACCTCTCCCCAGCCTCAGCCAGGATCCTCCCGCTCTCGGCTCTGGCTCCACAGGCCACGAAAGCCAGAGTCCTGCTCCGTGTTGATTTCTGTAGGGCAGAAATGCCCAGCCATCTCCTCCAGAAACAGTCAGCACTGCACACCATCGTCTGAATGAGCCTATTTTCCTTGGCAGGGTGCCCTCCAGAAGGGAGGGAGGAGACCTCCTGCAACCAGCACAGGCTCCCCAGAGGACGGGACCGTGACCTCTAACTGAGCTCTCACGTCCCGGAGGCAAAGGCCACGCTCCCAAAGAAAGTCCTTTTGCATACAGCCTGGCCTTCGAGCAACCTAGCAAGAGAGGAAAGGAGCTTCAAACATCCTGGGAAACTTTTGTGAAAGGAAACTGGTCCTACGCTTGCACTCCAAGAGGAAACCATGGTCTCCATGCAGGACTGCACAGCTAAGGGAAGACAGAGATCTACCACAGCAAGAGTTCATGTTAGCAGAGCTACAGACCACAAGCAGACACACAAGGATCACAGCCCAAGCTCCACCATCCAGTTGTCAAGATGCAAATCAGAATGGTTAAACACCATAAATAAATACATAAATCCTTTTACTTTGCAGACACTGAGCAGCACAGGGTGCTCTGGCCTCTTAAAGAACAGCATTTCCTCAGCACCCCAGAAATCGCCAATTTTAGTACCACAACAGCTCTATAAAGAACTAATTCACCCTGGGTAGACAGGAAGGAATTCTTCTCCTTGGAGTTTTCCTTCATTTCAAATAAAATTCACTTTTCTGCCCTCCTCAGTAATCTTCTGGAGAACCTTGCAGTCCGACAGCAGTTTGACAGTCTTCCCCTACCACTCCAAAAGTGTCAGCAGTTCTGGCTACAGCCATGAATACAGGCACTAACATGCAAATAAATTTAAATGCAATGTAACCACATGAGTAGCATCTATCTCCTTCCACCCAGAACAGACAGCAAAATCAACAGAATTCCACATTACTACCACAATCTGCTTGTGGCTTGCCTTCAGACCAAGTTGGGGTACAGTCTATCTTGTATTACTCAACTTACTTTTAAGCATGATGAAGCTTTGATCAATTAATCTTCGATAAAGTAGTACCTAAGCCTGGAAGGCTATCAGTATTAGCCTCAATATTCTGGTAATTAGGTTACACAGGTCTGCTCGATAGTGATTCAGGTTGAGGTGGTCAGGTGTTTTCTCCCACCTTTGCAAGCCAGTCCCAGGGCTTTCATAAGGCCAAGAACAGACAGCAACATGCCAGGTCATTCAAAAAGCCCGGGGATCTTCCCAAGTTGTTCGTATCGGGTATAAAACACAACAGCTCCCATTGCACTCCTGGAGAAGAATGAACAGGCTGGGATCTTCGCTATCCAGTGCTTCCAAACATAGTGCAAGAGAGTGGTGGCACAGAGACCATCCATTGAGGGCTCGTCCACCCTACAACCACAGCCCTCCATCCCAGACACTGTCCACGCTTACAAGTTCTTGTTTCAAGGGTAAAATTCACAGCACCAGACTGTACATGGATAGCAGTGGGAGGACTACTACAGTGCACGGGTCATCAGGCAATGCTCTTCATTCAGACTGCTCCAGGGCACAATCTGGAGGAGTGAAAATGAGCAACGTGAAAGCTTCTGCTTCCTTTGCACTGCAAGATTTGGTAGCAAGAGAAATAAACCATCTGGAGCAAGAGCTCTCCAGTCACCTTGCTAGCAAGCAGGCATCCAGTCACACCTTATCCAGAACAAGGACTTTTATTACAAGACAAAATTCACCGTAAGAAATTCTAGCACCATCAAGTGGCTTTGCAAAATGAGCTTCTGTTCTCATCTGTACACTCAGATTGAGATCTTAACTTTTTCTGGCAAAATACCTGAGCTCCTGGTTAGGTTCAAGGCTGAGAATTCTCCTCTGGTACTGTCCTAAAGGCACCACAGTTTGGAGCTGGCTACCTGTGCATGACAGCCATGACTTTTAAAGGCTTTTCAGTTGAGATTTTCTCCTGCCTTTGCAGTCTGGCAGCCACTGGCTGGGCAGGACGGACTGGCTCTTCCCTTTGCCTTTCAAGGAAGCCCAGACCTTCACCCTAGGGCCACAGAGATGCACTGACAGGTCTGCTGCAGAAACTGCAGCGCTCGTCAGAAATGCAAACTGCTATGGACAGGAATTGCAGCCAGGATAACTGGTCAACTGGTGGCATTTCAAGAAAATGCTACCTTGCCAGGGTCACCCCTGGGCAAAAGTGCCCAGAAGACAGGAAAACCAGACTGACTTTGTTAGGAATATCACTGAGCTTTGCATCCAAGTGACTCCAAGTGACTGCTCTTTTGTTGGAAGGAACAGCTACACAGAGCAGAGAGGGGAACAAGGAAAAATTATGGACATCTGTGCTGAAAGGATAAACCATAGCCTGTGGTCAGCACAGTTGTGCTTGCACTGTCCTGACTCCAGGGACCCTTCCTCTGTCATTTTAAGCTCTATACTCCACATGGCAGGGACTCTGCCTTCCTCTGGGGAAGGAAGCTGTTCCACACTGCCACAACACAGGTATCTGATCAAAACCCTACAGAAATGTGGCTCAGACAGCACTCTTCAGACATCTACATGGACCAAACTGAACAGCCACCTAATGTCAACCCAGGAGGCCACAATGGGGCTGACACAAACTTATCATCGCAAAAATGTTTTAAATTGAACCTCTGCAGGGCTTAATGGGAAATACACAAGTTGAAATGGAGCGCCTTTCACTACAGGACATGAGACACAGACAAGTCAGTTCCCGTGTCCTTAACAAGGGGGCTGTAGTTTCCCAAAGTATATCAACTCAGTTGTTATCAGTCGTAAGAGCACTCCTCCAAGAATACACCTCATCTCAGTCCTGCTACCGGTCAGCTTTCCATCGTTGTTCCCCAAGGACCACAGCAGCAAAGTTACTCAACAAAAGGTTAAAGAAACCCCACTACCTAACAGCAGAGACCACTTCCCCAGGGACAAAAAGCCCAGTGTTGTCCTCTCCCTTCTGAAAGAGAAAGGAAAAGTTCAGAGGAACAACCAGGGCCGTTTTGTGCCCTCTGCAGATTTGGGTAAGTGTCCAAAACCAAGTGCAAGACCAGACCTTCAAGGGTGAAACATCTTGAAATGAGCCCTATTTTCAAGTTATTTTTAAATGTTTAGACAGGACCTAAAATAAGACCAGTGTTTTGAGTACTTCTGAGGAGTATGAACCTCACGTAGGTCATGACATTTTTAGTTTGAAAACGCTTTGGAACAGGGATTGTACTGTTTATACATTTGCTTATCACCCATTTTAGCTCAAAGTTACAGTCCATTGCCAGGCAAGAAATAGTCTTTAAAAGGGGGGAAATTCACACAAATAAGGCATAGGCTATCAGCAGTGAGACAGTCTCAGTACTACATGTACCACCTCAGAGCAGCAGGAACAGTAAATATAATCACAGAATGAATGGTTTAGGCTGGAAGTGACCTCAAAGATCATCTAGCTCCAACCCACCTTCCACTACATCTCCTGTGGCTTCTCTGCTGAGAGTATTTGCCTTCACACCACCCTTCCTAGCTGCAGTTTCCAGAAATACACCCTCCACCTCTCTTCAAACTCCAGCCAACAGTCTGCAGGCTCCAGCAGCCCACAGGCGATGCTTTCAGCGAGAGGAGCACACAGCACATCACAAGTGGCACAGAACCAACCCAGCCCACGAGCTGCATCAGTCTCTGGTTTTGCAGGTTTTCTTTGTATCCCCTCTCCTACCCAACACTTACAAACCAGGTTGCAGTTGTCTGGCTCTGGCGAAGGCCTGAAATATAACAAAGTAAGCAGGGAGCAGCACTTTACCTCCCTGAACACTCTCCCAGGCTTCAACAATGTGCAGCTCTGGGATTTCTTGGGATAGAGGTGGTTTCTATGCTTTTAGCAACCTTCAATAGCTCCTTCTGTGGAGCTGGGTCCTCAAATACACACAGATGTCTGGCATTCACAACATCCTGTGGCAAGAAGCTTCCCAGGTTAACTGCACACATCAAGAACTAAGCCTTTATTTGTTTTTAAGCTTACTACATGCTGGCTCCATTCAATACCTATTCATACTTGTCATGGAAGAGGCAAAACCAGGTTGTTGCCCTCTAACCCTTCCATGCCATTCAGGATTTTGAAGATAACCATCACTCCTTGTTCTTCAGGTGGAAGAGTCCCAGTGTATTCAGTTGCTCTTTGTATGGAAGGTAATCCTCACCTCTGCTCGCTGTTGCTGATAACTGCAAATACCTTTCTTAAGATGCAGTGGTTTTCCTAAGGCTGTAGAAAACTCAACTTCCACAAGAGCTGGAGAAACTACCATGATGGTTATTGTCTACCATTTTCTTCCTCAAGCATGGGTGCAGTATTTAGTGATCTCCCAATGCTACATGAAACAACAGAATTCTTACCAGACCTTGTCATATAAGAATATTTGGATTTGGACACTGTTTCTATCGTGACTCCCTCAAAATCCCAAGTGATTTCTTCCACAAGTGCAGTGATCCTAATTGCTTCCTTCATTCTTGATTATCAGATATAGGGCTTTGCTACTCATATATGCTTAGCTCACTAAGCTACCTAAACTTTCCTGCCAAGCTGAAATATCTGGCTTTTCTCTGCCCTTTGCCAGTTTCACTGTTGAGAGTCAAACACGCATTTTTTAAAGAACAGGAGATGTAGAAGTGTAATGGGTATTAAAGAAAAAGAAGGGAATCCATTAAAACCCAACAGAGTTCAAGGGAAGGCAGATAACATTACCTACAGTTACAATACTCAGTGCCACCAGCATATTTAAAAATATAAACCTACCTCACAATTTAGGCTTTGAACCATTTTCTAAGGATTAGCATAGGAAGCAATGAGAAAGAAATGTCTACAGCCAAAACACATCATCACAGTCTCCTCGTCTGGAAAAAACACCATGCCCTCTACCCAAAGGTGAGGGTTTCTCCTGAGGAATCCTTGCCTTTCAAGCACAGCAGTTGTATGTTAATTCTTACTCTAAAGGAGAAAAAGAGGTGGGTCACAGAAAATAGGGCAGAAAAATCAACCTCTACACCGCTTAAAAAGGAGGAGAAAGGAGAGGAGGGAACAAGTAACCTCTCCTTGGTAACACAGAATTGCTACTGCAGCTGCCCAAGAATGAGGTAGAGCGAGAGCCAGATAATAACCGTAACTCTTATTTCAGAAGTTAGTTTGTTCAGCCATGATCCTTTGCACTTACAGGTACTAAAAAAAAAGCATGTCCTCCAGTGCACTTCTGCTGGAGCACTTTTTCAACAGGATCTGGACAGATTCAGCTCGATACCTCATCCAACATACAGACCTCTGTCCTCCTTATGGTCATTTCTGTTTTATGTACCCTGAAAGCATGGATCCAGGAAAGGCTGGCCTGAATTCAAGTCATCTCAAGTACTTACTCATTCCATATTTCAAACAGCTTTGATTTAGTGGTTTAACTTGAACCACCCAGAGCAATTCAAAGCTGAGGAAACCTTGGTACATGTGTGCTCAGGATTTATTCTTGGAGGCTCCAAACAGAAACAGGTTTTCCAAAAACTTGCTCTTTACCATCCAAGAGTTCAATCCAGGTCTACAACCAAACTGAAACCAGACAGAGAAGTCTGAGCTAGGGGTTGCAGTCCAGCTTTGTTCACTGTTTTAACTTCTGCCGAGTCCTCCTGCTGCAAAGTTCAACAAGAAGACATCCTTTTGATGAAGGGCTCCTGTACTCCCAGTGCTCTAACGCGATACTCATCTTTCCTCGGTGACTCATCCAAACCACCACTTTGTGTCCAGGTGCCAGGGTTTCACTCCCCAACCAGAAGTTCATGCAGATCTGCAGATCTCCAGCAGCTCATTCAGTTTGGAATCTCTGCTGTACCACCCTGCATTTGATATTCAAATTCCTGTATTCAAATTCCACACGCTCACGTACAGAATGCTTCGCCAAGCAAACTGAAATCGGAATTGCAGCTACCCTGTTTAACAGGAAGCAGCCTGAAAGGAGAACTCAGTTTCACGGAGACATTTCTTCAAAGGTCTAGAGCTGTCAACACCACTGAGCTCAGCCAGCACAAAGCAGCTCATCACACTGCATGGTGACTGACACCCAGATATGAACATCACCCCTGATCCAGGAGACTGTCTTCAGATTTGGCAACACTCACCAGCCCTTTTCTGGCCACGGATCACCATTGGAAAGCAGCTTTTTTGTGTTGTTTGTTTCTGTCTGTATGTTAAACTCATTCCCTTGTACAGAAAATTCAAAGTTTAACAGTGATTTTTTTACATTGCAGCAGAGATGGAAGTGCAGCACCAGAGGTGCCAAGAAGACTCTTGCAAAAGGTGTGCAGCGGCCTGACTTCGGCACTGCAACCCACAGATCCCAAACAGTCCCTTCAGACAGGGGGGTGCAGCTGGGGAGGAAGACCAAGACCAAGACAAAAATAACGAGCAAGTAGACAGGCAATCTTTGAAGGAAATCCATCTGCTTACAGCAGAACTCTACAGACCAACACTTCTGCTGAAGAGATGCCCTCCTTCCTTCATAGGATTCCCCTACATGAAGGGAACATTAAAGGAAACAGGTGCATATTCTCACATTCAGCCATTTTCCAGGAGACCACGTGCCCGGTGAACCCACTGGTCGTACAGCTCGTCAGGTGGGTTCGTTACGCAGCAGCATCCAGAGGCTGCCCAGCATCACACCGGCTGCACAAACCCAGCTGATCAGGAACACGGAGGAGCCCAGCGGGCTGCAGCAGTCCATGGGCGTCCCAGCGCTGACTCCCGGTGCATTTTGCTCACCATCCGGACTCCTGGGAACGTTGAGACACCTTCATTTCTCTTATTGAAGAGAGTGCCTCAAGCTGGAAAAAAACCAACACAACATGAAATGCAAAGGATATTTTTCCAATAAATTAAACCTCTGTTGCACTTGACTCCCGCTGTGGTTCCCTTCCCCCTGAGAAGGCAAGGTCTGGCCAGCTGCACAAAGTCCAGGCAGCCCTGGGAAAACAATGGGATCTTTTTCTTGCCAGAACGAGCCTTCCCGTTCACCCTCCCAGCCATGGCACTGAGGACACCCCCAGTGTGTCTGCAGGGGAGAGGAGTCTGTTGGCATAGCAACAGTACACCCTAACTCTCTGCTAATGAACAGGGATGAAATGTTTTGTTCTCATTAGGAAAAATACAGACACATTCCTGATTGGTGAGTAATGTCTCTGCCTCTGGGAGATTAGCTCAGAGCTGTGCAGCCTGAAACAGCCCCAATTCAGCCCACTGCAGCGCTCGCCTTGAACAGCCGCTCTCCAAGGACCGTCCCTCTCTCAAGGGCAAGGCCTCAGAGCCTTCTGTAGCGCTTTGCCTTCGGGCCTGAGACAGCTCAAGGCAAGAATAATGAGGAGAGGCTTGACAGGAGCAAACCAGAGCAAGCACAATGGGAACATCCCCCTCATCCCTGCAGGAGTGCGGCAGAAAAGCCAGCTCTGGCTGCTGCATTTGCTGCACCTGGGTCCCAAGCTACAGCCGCAGCAGGCAAGAGTTTCCCTTTGTGCATCTACCATCAGGTCAGAGCAAGGCTCCAGCTCCTGCTCCAGCCACATTTCCCATTTTTGGGTGAGTAAATGGACAGAGGAAAGAGCTACAGTCTACTCCAAAGAAGAGCTCAGCAAACATTAAGCATGGACAGTCAAACAAGGGCTGTTGCCTCCCACTCTTTATTAGGATTTTGGCATCTGACAATCAGCAAGATCCACCAGGAAGAATCTCTATAGACTTTGGTGTTTGCAGAATACGTGCAGGGACACTGTTTCATCACTCTCGTCTGTATTTAGGTGCTGACCCAGGCACTCCTTCCCAGACCCTTCAGATCCCCCTGTCACTGGGGCCAGCACCACAGCTGGGATGATCACAGCACTTCCAGCCTTGCAAAGAGGATCTGAGGCAGGAGCAAGGCCAGACACCCCATGCACAAACAAAAATCCAGTCTCTAGCCATATATTTGCCATGCTTTTTGGCATAACCTGGTCTGCACAGCCCAAGAATTAAACCGTGGAATTGCACTGCAATCTCATGCTCCATAGCCCTTCATGCTACTACTGGGAACCATCCACTCACACCAATTTGCCTTGCCTTGGGTTCAAAAGCTGTCAAGAACAGGGACTGCACACCTTAGTCCTCAGAGAGGACTTCAGAGGGTGTTTCTAGGGGCTGAACAGGTCCTGTAACTCCTTTCAGTGCTGGCCAGGATTCATACTCCACACAGATACACTCAGCTCCAAAGAAACTGGGATGTGGCGGAGCCCCCTGCACTGCTGATGGAGACACGGTGGATTTTGGCTCTGAGGCAGCCGCAGGCCATGTTCCGAGTGCCCACTACCTCCCTCCCCCAGCCCCTCACACTTGCACCTGCTCTTCCCCCTCTTCCTGCTCCTCAGGGCTTCACACAGCTCAACCCAGCAGCTCAGCACGGTGCAGGGGAAGGTGGAGTCGGCATCAGGAAACAGCCCTGCTATCTCATGCTTCTGAGAAACTCGCATGTGCTGCAGGGAATGACGCTTCTTCAAGCGCTGCTGCTCTCACTCAGCCACAAAACCCATACGTTAACCTGCGCTGTGATCTGCTCATGGAACTGCTGGGACTTGATTTCTACCTTACATCCTTCTAGCTGAGAAATCATTTATTTCAGTCGCCTAGGCAGGGACTCGGCTGCCTGCAAGCCATTTCGGTCTGCCTAAAGGAGGGAAATAAACCCATAATCTTACCCAGCGACTGGGCCAGCGACAGGCTCCAGAGCCTTGGCCAGCAGCCCCTGTCCAGCCTGCGGTGAAGCTCAAATCCCTCCCAGCCCAACACAAGGGCTGAGAGGCCGGGGTGCTGTTTTCCATCCTCCGGGCATTTTACTTGTTCCAGGAGCAATCCCTCCCCCAGCCCTGGTCAGAAAGGAAAAGCCGTGGGAATGGAGCTCAACACCCCGAGGTAGGCTCACCC
>NW_010177899.1:17784-18021 GCF_000695765.1 Mesitornis unicolor | reverse complement strand
GAGCCCACCGCCGCAGGGACGCCTCGCTGACAGGCCCTTCAGGGTTACAGCTCCAGGCCTGGCCCCGTCCTGCTCCCCAGGCCATCGTCCCCGCGTTGGCAAGCACTGCCCAGGCCTTCACCAGGGCCTGCGGTGCTGTGCCCTGAGCGGGAGGACAGCTGAGGGCAGGCCCTGCCACTCAGCCGTCCTCCAGCAGCACACAGAGAGCAAGCCACGGGAGGAGAGTGCTCTTTCCAC
>NW_010177899.1:17322-17750 GCF_000695765.1 Mesitornis unicolor | reverse complement strand
TTAACAGAAAGATTTCTTCAGCACCGTATCAAAGCTGTTGTATGAGAGCCGCGCTGCCGTACAAAGCAGCCCTCGCTCCACGTGTGGTCAAGCCATCAGCCGGCATGTCAGGAGTTAAGTTAGCATTCCCATTCTCCTGACCTGCACCAAGGCTGCCTGAATATCGAGCTATTCTTTGCAGCCTGATAAAGCATGAGAATGCTGAAGGCCTCACACACTCCTCTTTTCACAGCTTGGCCCGCTGCCCACAAGCTGTCACTCCCTGGCACCCAGGGCAAAGAGAGAGGAGGAGGCCAAACTGCAGCCAGCTGCAATGAATCACTCGTTCCCCCGGTCCCCTCCTCCCCAGGGAGCCTGGATCCCTCCTTCCGGCAAGGGGATAATGTCTGCCTGGCTACGCTGGCTTCTTTCACAGAAAAAAGCCATGC
>NW_010177899.1:12676-17304 GCF_000695765.1 Mesitornis unicolor | reverse complement strand
GGGGTCCTATTGCAAAAGCTGCTGCCACAGAAAAGCGCAAAGCGGCTCCAGGCAAGACCAAAGAGGAAGGATTTCTGCTCAGCAGCTGGACGGGAACGCACTCCTGCAAGTGCTCCGCACAAATACCACTTCAGCATCTGATGTTGGCCATTTGTCTAAATTGCAGGAAATTCTGCAGAAAGGCTCGGGCACAGAATCTGATTTGAAGGATACCACTTATCCCTTCCTGCCCTGCTCATGCAATAACTCTTTTGGGGGCTCATTCCCGCTGCAGTCCCTTCCTAACCCTCCTTCTCCCCCTCACTACAACATCCGGCCCAATTACCACGTCTCATCCGAGCCCTTCCAACCACCACCACCATCACCCCCTCACCTTTCTTTTGGTGAGTTCCATCATACAGACTGCTTCCCTGCCTTAGAATTCATTCTTCACTTTTAAAACAAAGTAGCAGAGGGAAATGAACAGAAATCTCAGGGTCAGTGGAGTCAAAGACAAAAAAAAAGCAGCTGAGAAGGCACAGGAACGCCAAGGTTACCTGGCAGCCAATATGTGTTCATACAGTGAGAAACTCATCAACTTTGGCTCTCCCAAGCATGTACAGGGAGTTTCTTTTATTATTGCTGTTGTTTGGGTTTTCAGGGGTTTGTTTTTACAAAATCTGGAACAGCACAAAACAAAATGTAAGTCATTAAAGGAAACTTTTTTAATGAGTATTAAACAGCAGTGGGAAGGATCTTCACTATTCCTTCACTTTCATCACAACCTAAACCAAGTCTTAAAAATGCTCTTTCATGGATACAGGCTGTCGAGAATCAAAAAGTAATGCCATTTTATCACATCCGCTATCAAATGACACGCTGTGCATGGATTTGTTCCTTAGGATACGTTTATAGCACTTTATAAGGTTTCTCTTGCGCTCCTATCCATCTATGTCGTAAATGCCTCCTCCACAACACCTGCAGCCTCACCACCAATATATTGAAGGGATGTTCAGTATAATAATAATAATAATCTTTAAGTTAGCAAGCTCTGGCACTCAGGTTACCCCCTGTGCAAATCAAATACAAAACTGTACAGACACACAGACACACAGCCGTGCTGTGGCAATGCCAGCTCGTCCAGCATCACCCTGCTCTGCCAGAAGGATCTCTAAATGCAAAGCTTAATAGAAACAGTTAATATCCCAAGCGTGGCTCGGAGCCATCTGAGCTCTATATGTAATATAATCGGGTTCGTAATGCTCAGAATAGCACTCTGGAGTCCTAGTACGGACTAAGACCTCACTGTATTAAGCGTTGTGTAGATAGTTGTAGCGGTGCCATTTTCTCTTCTGTAAAATTACTGAGCACCATATACAGGACCCAAGCGTAACCCATATTTTACAGAAGTTAGGACACAGGGGAGCAATGTATACTTTTCAAATGTCTTTTTTTGGCAGCTAAATCAAGTCAGTATTTTCACAGACGCGCTGGGGGAAGGGAGGGAGGGGAACACTGAGGTTTCTCTCTCTCCGGAGCAGACAGGCCCAGTTCAGCCAGGGCTCACTGAGGCTCTTTATGTTCCCGTCCAGGGACAGAGGTCACTTGTCGAGGACTGAACCAGACCTGGTACTGGGCAGCCTAAGTACGCTGGCAAAAGGATCTGAGCTATACCCTTCTCTGCTGTTGTTTGCGTTTCTTTGGGAACACCAACGGCCTGGAGTCCGTCCCAATGCTGCTTGCACCACCTTTGCTAAAACATGCCTTTTAGCTCCAAAGTAAAATTTGCCTGAAATTCTTCATGCTCTGGAGAAAGGAAGCCCATACACAGGATCTGTGAAGAAGGCAACTGCTTGTGTTTGCCAAAACACTTCATTTACGCAAATTCTAATTCTTTTGGCACAGATTTCAGGATCTTTTCCTACCATAAATGCAGGTTAAATCCATGTTTAAGCTGATCATCCTCTGATCCTCCTTGGGTTCACACTGTGCTGCAGGTGCTACCGCCCGCGTACACTTCCTGAGCATCCAGAAGTCCCAGCTCTTTAACTCATTGATTTTTAAGAGGTACCAGGTCACACTGTCTGGCCTTCAGTTGATCACAGTTCATGAGCTTTCTGCACATTTCTGGCTTAGGAAATGCATGCGTTTGAAGTGAATAAAGAGTAGATGCCTTTTGGCAAGACGCCTGAGGCAAAGGCCTCAGGAGAGAAATCCACCATCTCCCAGGCTGATACAAATGGACAGGCATCCCCTCGCTTCAGCTTTTATTCCCTATTTGTGCAAAGGCTGAGGGCACTGGTTATTACAAGGGGGAAAGGAAGAGCTGTAGGGTCCAACACAGTAGCTAGCAGTGTATTCGAAGCAGTATCTTACAAGATGAAATGGAAGTAGGCAGCTGAGTACTTAAAGAGGGGAGCCCTCTGCAGAAACAAGGCAAATACCATTGCAGAATAATCTCTTAATATAGGCTGCTCCTTCAGATCTGCACTTGCATGAATGCCCTGAGAGAAAATGCTGTATGATGTGGAGCAGGAAGGGGCTATGTATGGGCACGAGCAGGAGGAGGATGTCTATGAAGAAGGACATTCTCCTTTCAACTAAAAAAAAGCCACAGTTTTCAGCACTGTTTTGCCTTTCCTGTGCCGAACAAGTGGGGAAGCAGGAGGAGAAACTTTCCCAAAGCTGTTCTTAAACCAGATTTACAGGGATACAGTGAAACACAGTGTGGTCATGGGTGAGGGGAGATTGAACAAGTTAATAGCTAACCAGTGAGACTGCCACCAGAGACCGCAACCTGCAACAAACCGTCACAGGGAAACACCAAAGCCCAAACCATCACCTACAAACCAACTGGGAGCTGCTGCTGCTCTGGACTTTCTGTACCACTGCAATGCAATCACAACTCCAGGACCATCCTTCCCCCACTAAAGCCCCTGTTCCTCTGAGGAGGTCATACTTAAAACTACCCTTTCTCTTTCCGTGTGCCATGACTGATGAGGATCTGAAAGTCTGGGTTTTGCAACCTAAGTAACTGCTGTAAAAACGTTACTGGAGATTTTTGCCAGAACAAATGAGAAGAGCATTCCATCCTCTTGAAAAGGTGCTGTGTACAAAGGCAATCTGAGATGGCAGAAATTGAGGTCCTGCTGCTGTGATGGACATTCCCAAGGCTGTTGGTGTGTGGGAAGATGGAAGCAGCTGCTGCTTTACCTGTAGTCACTCAGGAGACAAAGCCATCGAGACCTACAAAAATCCTAGAGGTCTTATGAAGAGCAGTTTCTAGGAGGAAGATTTTTCATGAGGATATTCTCGTCTATTGGTTGAATACCTTCTTTGTTGCAGACTACAGCTAAAAGAAAAAAAAAAAAAAAGCATCTTCCTGCTCTTGCTTTGCCACTCAAGACATTGTCATTGTCACCTCTCAGATGTGTAAGCATAAGAGACAGCAGCAGCTGAGCTGTGGTAATTAGGAGGGAGAGATGTGCGGGCCTTGTCTCACATCTTTCTGTTAAGATGCGGTTTTCACTTTGGCAGGTTTAACTGTCCCCAGTGAAAATGAGCCATCTGCATCTGCTGCAGTAGAACATCCTTATTTCTGAGCCCTTTAAACAGTTCTGCAGAAATCGGTGTTGCCTCCCTTACCCTTTATCAGGCCCAAATGCAGCCACAAACCGCTAATTCTCTTATGCACAGTAATACGGGAACACTGGCTCTAGATCTGCTTGCAAGACTTCTACTTCAAAAGAAAAGTTTCCCATTTTATTCAAGGGTTCAAAGTTTCACTGCTCTCTGTACTTGCAGCAGGGAAGCTAAAAAGGACAGGAGCAACTTGATTCAATGCTATTCACAAGCACCCTTCCTGGGGAAAGCAAATAACTTTCGGAGAGCCTCTGCAGACTTTGCTCCACTGCTTTGCACACTGAAGAAAGGCTGGTTGGTAATCCGCTTTTCACTCCGTCAGCACAGACCCAAAGGTTTTCATCCCTGTGAGCTCAGAAATTTCCATTTCCATTTTGAGAGAGACGTTTTCCTGGCAGTTCTCAAAAGATGCAGTTGGAAAATAGGAAACAACCTCAAGGAATGCTAAAGCAAAGGAAGAAAGCTGTACATGGATGGTCTTTCTACCTCAGCCAGGAAAGGAAATTCCTCCTCAGCACCGATGCCCCATAAACACAACCTACTCTGCAACTACCAAATATTTGGGCAACACAAAGTGACCAGCTGCCCACCCTAGCCCGTACAAACACCCAACATTTTCCTAGGTTTTTGGTTTCAGATCAGTTGGGGCAACAGCCACCAAAATCTCAAAAGAAAGAAAAGGTCCAAAAACATATTTGTGTGTATGTGCCAGACAAGAAAGGACAGTAAGGGGTGCATGTCAAATGGCTGGGACAAATTACAGAGGTGAAGGTGTTGTAGTAAACTCACTACAGGGAAGACACCAATGCAGGTGATTTTTAAACTTGTAGTCCATAGGCTTTTGTTGTCTGCAAAGACAATTTAAAAAGCCAATCCATTGCTGTATCTCTATTGGAAACTGTTTAAAAAGTCTGTAAATACAAAGAGGTTGAAACTCGCTTCTTTCAAGTGCAAAACATTTCGATGGCCCAAAGCCAAGTCCAAGAAAAAAGCCCCAGTCAGGAGCT
>NW_010177899.1:0-12664 GCF_000695765.1 Mesitornis unicolor | reverse complement strand
GCCAGCTCCTAACACAAACCAAAAGCATACAAACCCTCTGGTCGGGCAATTCAGTGTCATCTCCCACCAAAAACTCACTTAAAATTGTACTCTTAAAATCGCAGCTATCATCCACCTCCTTGATTCCGCACCAGGGAAACCCAACCAAAGTCTCCCTTTGACGCTCTCCGAAGCTCTCAGCTGAGCGAGCTATTTTCCTTACCTTGCTTTGGGGAATTCCTGCTTAGCGTCTCTGTAAAGAGAAACAAGAAGGATTCATGCTGCATCAGGCAGGATCCCTTCCATCACTCCCAGCTCCTTCGCAATTTTTTTGCTGCGCCCTAATAAATCAACACGAGCGCTCCAGGTTTCCCCGGCAGCTGAATGGTGCAGTGAAGGCAAACGGCTCCCCAGCGAAAGTAAACACGGCCAGGGAGCCCCTGCCGAGCACCCACAGCTACTGTCAAAAGAGGGATGGAGAGAGAAAGTGGGGATCCTAAGGCATCCGCTGACAAAAGGCACTTGAACCAAAAAACGGGAGATGGCCATGGGTCCGGCCCAGGCATTTCTCTGTGTGGGCGTGTTCTTGCCAAAACGCTTTATCACAGCAAAACCACACAACTTCATTTTTAGAGCAACGACCATCTTTGCCCTTGACATGGATGGTAGTTTTGCCTTTAAGAGCATTTGAGTGTTTTGGAGATTCATGTAAAAGAGCCTGCAAAAGTACAGAGCAAAAATAGCTTGGTCTTAACCAGCTTATAGCTTAACTCTAAAATAAACGGAGGCAAGGGAAACAGCACTGATCAGTACGGGCAGCAGTCAGCTCAGCAGAACAAGACGACTGCTGTTTCCAGGAATAAAGGGAGGTGTTTGGGCTTTGGTTGGGTTTTTTTTCTCCTCCTTCTTCTTAAACTACATAACAGAAAAGACCTGATGAAGGATTTTTGCAAAGAATTATTAGGTGGGTTGGCGTACATTTATGGGCCAACACAGAAACCAAAACTGTGTTTTTCAAACGCAGCACAAGGAAACAACAGAGGCTAATGTTACCAGACAAACAGCACCAAGCCTCCAACTTCCAGCACTAACATTTGCTAGATCGCAGACAAAAAAACCTAAATGGGCTCCCTCGGTTCTTCATTTTCAGTAGCATTTGGAGAGTGAGGGAAGGGAGTAGCCAGGGCAGGGCTGAAACAGAGACAGCAAAGGCAAGGCAAAAAAGCTGACTGCCTCAAATGCTCTTACAACAGGCACAAACCCATCAATACCTTAAAAATCAACCTCATCTACTAAAACAAAGGCATCTTCCTCAGACGCACACCAAGAGCTGGAGTAAATACCTACGTTTCCCCTGCCAATGGTTATGGTCTCCCACAGGGAGAGCCCTCAGAGCACACGTGGGTGTTAGCACGGGATAATCGAGAACAAATCCCACTTAGGTCAGATCCGGTATGTACTGCAAACCCAAATCTTCAGCTTCCACAGCATCACTTTGGGACCACTTTAAGGCCTATTTTCCTCCCCAAGAAGGAGGAAAACAGGCCTTAAAGTGGTCTCCAAATCACAGGCCATCCCCCCACACCAAGCCCCCAGTGACCAAGCTCTCACATTTTGCCTGTGTTTCAGCCTGTGGTGCCATTTGGGAAGACCCTGAGTGGCAGCAGGGCACTGAGAAACCCTGGGTCTCAAGAAAGGGATCGCTGATGTATGCACTGGGTGAAGGACTCGTGCATATGGATATGTGGAGAGAGGCAGCCACAAAGGAGGGAGGGGGATGACTTTTATTCAGGCCTTGTGCTTATTTTGACCTTTCAGTTAAAGATTCTCCGAAAAGGCACCGTTCAGCCCCAAGCCTGATTAGATGTCTTGGGAAAAACAGAGCACAAAGCATCACACATGAATGAGCACAGAGCCAGAATACGATCTCGATATTCCCACCCATCCATATGGCCAAAATAAAAAGCCAAGTTCTTCACAGTGCAAACATTGGCGGCAGCGATATGAAATGAAATACGTGTTAATTAGCAGACTTTGCAATCCAGCACACGACGGAGATTGCCGATGGTGGCTCCTACACAGTCAATCAGAAGCCAAACAGAACAAGTACCACGTTAATTAACCCATTCTGAACAAAGTTAATTATTTGCTAATGGCAGGTTTCCGGAGTGCGCAGACCAAGGTCTGTTTTTCAGGCTTCTTTTCTCAGAGATACTTTAAAATATATTTGGGATGGCAAGCTCTCCGTCACTTGCAACTCTTCTCTTCATTAACATTCAGTCTCAACTTCGATGTTTAGCTTAAATTCAGGAAAGCCCGCTGACTTGCTTCACACAACATCAGACTCAATGAACTCAGTGATTTGTCTGGCCCTACAAAACCCTAAATCAGTTTTTAGCCTGTCTTCCTGTGAATAAATACTGTGAGAAATATAAAGAAGAAGTACAAGCCTCAGGTTAACACTCCCATCATTACCAAGATCCTTTATATCCAGGATGCGCCACTTATGTTGCATGAAACATTTAGATATAAGGAAAGACGTTGCATAAAACATTTAGATATAAAGAAAGTCTGGGAGGACAGAAAGAAACCAACCAGGAATGAGGAACACAGCTGCATTCGTCTTGAGGTTATTTCTAAAGCACGGAAAAACCAGCAATCAATTGCAGCAGGACTAGTCAGAGTCACATAATTTAAGGTAAGACCACTCCGACTTCCTGCCCAACACACAGGCCCTGTTCCACTTTATCCGCTCACACCTCCACAAAGCCCATTAAGTGGTTCTGTGAAATGCAGTGGTTTATGGCATCCAGACTGGAGGCCTTTGGAGGTCACAGCACAAGTTCACTGCTCTCCTAGCAGTTTGCTCCAACGGCTCCACCATTGCTGGCACCAAGGCCAGTCTAATTTCTTATTTGTTTGCCTTCTGCCTTGAGCCATTAATTCCTTCTCTGCTGGATTAAAGAGTAGCTCCTCAGAGTCAATTATGCACATGGCCTGACCAAGTCACTTCTCAATAGCTTTTTTGGCAATCAACAGATCAGTCCTGTCCGTCTCTCGTTACAAGGCACCTTCTTGCGTGCCTGAGCAGCTTATAACTTTTTCTTTTTTTAAATATCAATTTGGTTGTCATCCCCCCCCACCTTCTCTGCCTTCTGTACCAAATGGACGTTATTTCCCCAGGCCCGTTGTACAGCGTAGCGGAGGAGCTACAGAAGTCACAGACTGCAAAGATGGTATCAGCGAGCTAACAGTCAATTAGCTGACTCTACCGAGTGTAAGGAGCTCTTATCTTTCTTAGTCACAGTTTAATCATTTCTCCAAATGCGCTGAAGAAAACTCCACCATCTTACCCCCATTTTGCCAAAGATTTACACACTATTCCAGATCTTCAAGCAAGAAAATCCCAACAGACTTGTCATTTCCAGCCATGGTTTTGAATTTGCCCTCAGCATTGCCTGCTTCTCTGCTGAATCAGCATTAGCAGGGGCTTTAGGTTTATTTCCAGAATACTGACGAACAGCACAGGGTACAGTACTGATGCTCACTGAAGACACCTACCAGGAATACCGCTTTCCAACACATCCCCAGTAACCCAGAATTTCAGATGCATCAGCCTTTTTTTCAAATTAAATAATTATGAAGTACGCTGTTGATGTTGGCACAGATCAATTATTCATACCATTGTACGGCTCCAAGTCAAACATCCTAGAAAACACATTACATGAACACATTCACCTGCTGCCGCGTACTCACCTGGCTCTTTCCAGCTTGCTTACTATTAACACAAGCGAACCCGTCAGAGGTGTACATCCTCTGAAGTATACATCAAAACCAGTGACTACTCATCTCAAATTCCCCCAAAGACCCCAGTTATTCAAGATCACTGCACGGAAGGCATTAATCCCTTGTAAATGTTAACCAGGCACACCATGTCACGAGGACTAGGACCTCCTGCTGCTCCTGTTCTCGCAGGAGGCCCATTGAACTCCCACCTCCAACCAGCATTCCCATTTAGTGACAGTTCCCGTTTGTGTAGGATGACACCCGTGGCTTTTATCAATCCTTATCTCCATATGTTTAAAGCTAAAAACTTACTTGTCATTATGAACCCTCCAGCCCAGCTACCAGGGAACACCAATACCTATCAGGGACACCGCCCTCTTGGATGAGATCCTCACCACGGATCCAAGTGGCAGGAACGATGGAAAACTGGTGACGGGGAAGGCTACCCATGGGTTTTAACAGCAGAAAGCCTGCTCATATTTATGCATGACCGCTCAAGTGAACTGCATGACTGCTTTTGTTGATCTGCTCTCAGCCATCCATTCTTTCAGTAGGAGGATGCCACGCTGGGACTGGCCAAGGGAAAAAAAAAACCCCACCCTGTGGACATCATGAATGGGACAGCAAATTCCCCTACGAATTCTGTAAGTTTATTCGCGGTGATGCTCCGCATTGACTTTTCTAGCAGCTTTTTGGGACACCTTCACACATCAGAGCCCAAGCTACACCACAGTAGTCATTTTAACTAAATGCACTTTAGAAATTGATTAGACCATTGATTTTTTTTCATAGCTTAGACAGATACAAAGTGACCTTTCCTTCCCACAAAAAACAAAGGGAATTAACACATGTAAACAGAGTCTTCATTTTAAAGGAAGTGTTTTGCTCCCTGAAAAGGGAAATCCTGTAATCCTTTTTTTTATTCTTGCAGGTTTCAAAAGATCAATTCTCCCTCCTGTGCTTGAGCTTTTCACCTTTCTGTCCAAAACAGGCCAAAGGGATAAGAATTCTCAGAGCATACACAGAACAGCAGCCTGGAGACAAACACAAGACACAAATCTTCCCACAGCTCCCTGAGTGGTAAAGAAATCAGTACCAATTTGTAGACTAACAGTTCCATTTCAGTCAAATGAAGCAGCATCGCTGAGGACAGTTCCCAGCAGAGATAACAGTTTCATAAGCACAAGAAGTTTCAGACTTTCTCTCTACAGAAAAGAGGGGTTTTTGGGGATGTATTCTTCATTAGAGTGAATTAACAAGGATGCTCCATGTGTTTATGTTGGTTGAAACCATTTCCTTCATTAATCACTGTGTGCATATGATTTCTACCTCCTCCAAATAAACACATTGCATTTTGGGCAAAGTTCCATCTTTAGGACCTTGTGCCTTCTGGTACTTCCGACCTGGTGCACTTCAGAATGTGGATTATAATCCTAGAGCTGAATGGCCAGGTGTCATTTGTGCTCTGACGATCCAACAGGCTCTGGCAGCCTACAGAGAGCACGGAGCCTGTAATCATCACTGCAGCACCCGTTAGGATTAGGAGGAAGGCAAGCAGATGCACAGCGCGATGGGTTTCAAACGTTCAGGAAGCAACACAGGCAAAGGAAAAGGATGAAACCTCCAAAATGCACGAGCGTGTAACAGCTTTGCTCAGTGCAGCAGCACCCTGGGACTGGCACGCTGCTGCTGACCACCTGCACCCAACACCGACACAAACCCTCGATCAGCAACTGAGCATCGAATCGCAAAACTGCGCAACCAGAAACGTTGGAGATTCTCAGGGCTGGGCGAGCAGAAAGCCAGCACACACGTTACTCCCAACAGGACACCCAGTGCCTTCATCATCTGGAAGGTAAGCGTTGTTTAGGTGTTATTTGTCGCTAGCTAATGAGTTGGGCATTCACAGACCCACTGCAAGAGCTGTTGCTGCAGCAGCTCTGTGATGGTGGGATGCTGTAGATGTATCCAAACGGCTACAAAATAACATGAGTCTGCAATACAACCAGCAGCTCGACTACTCTTTCTGCTCTTTGCAACCTTTACTCACAGACTTCAGCAGAGACAGCTCTCCGCAGTGCTGTGAAGCCCAGTTAGGCATTATCTAACAGTGGCCAATATCAATATGGGTCATTAAGGGAAGCTACATGATGCCACCACCCTGTACGTAGGAGCCTCGGCACCACAATGAAACAGAATGATTATTTGCAAGACCATTGATGGCACGCAGGCAGACAGAAAATGCATTTACAAGGTTCAAGTATCCAGAACACAGTGCTGTTACTACAACACACAGGAACAGCTTTAAAATGCAATAAGCAAGAAAGTGTCATAGTCAGAAGTACCCCAGAAGCCCTGAGCTTTGTGCTGAGCTCGTTCCCGCGGCTCCTGACACAGGCTTTCACTTCACCTGCACATCAGCTCAGCGTCGATAAGGAAGGGGCCGTGGTGACTTGGGCACTAAGAGGACAGAGACTTGACTGTCCCAAGCCCAGAAAAAGCAAAACAGGCTCAAATGGCTCTTTCATCTGTTCCTGTGCAGCTGCTCATATGGCCCCACTGCCAGCACGCACAGCTCCTACTCCCATCTCTGCTGCTGTGAGGAGTACCCTTGCAGATACCAAGAAGAGCATTTCCAAGGCAGCTGCTCTACCTCACCACACCTTTTTCTTCAGCTCTCCATCATCTCAGCAGCTCTGGGCACAGCACAACCAGGCACTACAGCACTGGGACTTCATCTACCATGGCCAAGAAGCTCGGCACACGGAGTCACTCGGGGGTGGCAGCATGGCAGGGACTGCTCTGCCTTCTTGCCAACTCACATTTTGGCTATGCTGCCAAGATGACAAGCTGGTAGCAGGCACCCAGGGCTACTTTGGCACTGCATGTGCACCTCTGTAGGCTGTCACACATCTGGACAATGTTTTTCTGGTTACAAATCTCAAAAAGGCAGAAAAAATCTAGATCGAGGAAACAAATAAACAGCAAGAGATTCATTACCACTCATTACAGCGACAGCAGTCCCCCAGAAGGTGTAGTCATGCAAGGGACCCATATCTTTTTATTTTAGCCATGAGAAAGCTGCGCTGATGTGCAGGCCGAGCAGCAAAAAGCCCTCGCAATCTTTGCCTTAAGTCTCTCAACAGTTGCAGGTTAGCACAAAATGCAATTCAAAGTATGTTTCAGCTAAGTTAAAACAAAAATACAAAATATAAATTCACAGATGCCTCTGTCTCCCTGGGTCTTCAGCACTTCTGCAGTCTCATTTCAGCAATTTCTCTCAGAATGCTAAACTCGCTAAAAAGAGTTGGCAAATAAAGAGAGCCCCTGGTTACTTCTCCGTTTCCCACACTGGCACACAGCTTCCATGCAATTAATTCAGCTGCACAGCCGTGTTACCATTCTCTTGGGCAGAATCAGTCAGTAATGGACCGCAATCTGTATGCAAGGAGTCGAGCGGTATTCAAATAGCAATCAAAACACTGATGGCAGTGGGATTCAGAAGTCCAGAAACTGCTTTGGCACTACAGCTTGCCAGCACACACGTTTTTTGGCTACTCTAAAGGTAGAAGACAGCACAGGACAGGTGGGAAGAGCTGATGACTCTGGTATGTGAAGACAGCAAGGCGAACCCAGAAGAGTTACCAAAGTGCTCTCACCTGTGATCATTTACTGTGAGATAATTCAATAGCAGAATTGCTCTCTTCAGCATTTTAAGGTTAGTTTGATGCAAAAAAAATCTCGGGATAAAAGCTGAAAGTGCTAAAGAGAGGGTTTCTTCAGAGCCATTAACTCCAAGCTGTCCAAAATCCTACACCAGCTTCAGTGATAATGTTATTTCTGACAAAGCCTGGTTGGGTAGGTAGAGGAGCAGCTCTGCAGCCTTGGTTTATGTGCTTTAAATTCTTGTTGTGTGAAGGACTTTCATTTGCAGGGCACTGTCAGGAGCATATCCTCAAGCATTTGCTTGGCCAGCTGTTCCCAGAGGCTGGCACTTCTTTATGGAGATTAGAGGCCCAGAACTCCTCACCCAGGAGGATGGGGACATGGTCCAGTTCTTAAGGTAACTCCACACAAAATAGGCAGGCTACCTAACCAAAATGTGAAACAGTGTGGTCCAGGAGAGTTAAAGGAGGAGATTGAAACATATTTTTAAATAGGCATACATGAGCAGAAACCTTAAGCTGCAAACACTACTTCTGTGTGGTGATTTTCAGAATTGTTCTAATAGGGTAAGATGTCAAACGTTCCCATTCTATTTATAGAACGACGTGCAATTTAGTCAGAAAACCAGTTTCATCAGCATAGACAAATGCTTGAATGCAATCAGCTTCCTCCACCTGCCCCATCCCAGGTAACTCCTGCCACAGCAGAGCTGCAGGGAAGGGTAGGACACGAGAAACAACGACCGCATTCTGCTTGTGATAACTCCAGCAATACGAACCCCATCATCGCGGCTCAGTTGACAGGCAATGCTACATTATGCTGAGATAAGCTGACACATGGGGTTTTTTTTTTTCCACTGAAACTCAAAAGCTCCAAAGGCAGCGTTGCCTTTAAACTCAGAATTAAGGAAAAGTGCAAAAGAGAACGAGAATGGTGATGGCTTTAAATTCTCTGCAACTGCACATACAAAGCGTGTTAGCAACAGCAATCCATTTAGTGAGTATCTTACAGCTGGGTATCCTCACACAGATTCTAGGTGGGTATTTGGAGTGAGCGGTCACACAATTCCTAAACTCCAGCCCCCAAAATACAGAATCAGCCCAGCTAAACCACCCCCAGGAACGAAGATCCCCCTACAGCCCCTGCGACACAGGAACAAAAGATGGACTGGGAACAGATACAAGTAGCAAGATAAAATTACAACGTTCAGATACTTCAAGAAGGGAAGCGAATTATCCTTTCCTAAAAGGGAATAGCTACGAAGTTGCAGGAATTTTGAGAGCAGCAAGAGGCTGGGGAAACTCACCCCCCCCCAGTTAAACTTCAAAGCCAAAAAGCAATGCAAAATCTCCCACGTTGACCAGGCACGGGAGGAGTGTTCCTCACAGCACTCACAGTGTTTATATTGCAAGCAAATAACTAAAGTTCACATGCGATTAAGGTCTGGCATCTGGGAATTTCCTTAGGATCTACATCATTTCAATGTTCCCCTCATGTTTTGATCAACACTTACAATCTTCGTATCGGATCACGCTATCGCAAAGGTCTTTTCTGCTTCCTCCCCCTCCTTTTCTTTCTTTGAGGTGGCAGGCAGGATTTCAAAGTGAAATTCTAACATTAAATTAAAGATCACAGAAATAAATTAAACACTGATTTAATAAAGCCACCTAAACTGACACCACTTGTTTCTTCTTCCCCCCACAAGCATTGGGAGGCAGTACTTACTTCTAGATAACGAGAAGGAGACCTAAATTGCTTCCTGCAACCTCAAAATAGCTCAGATGTCTTAATGATTTTTTGAGCCAAGTAATAACTAACAGTGCAAACAAGTCCTCCGCGCTCATTACTGAAACAGTCGGGGGAAAAAGCAGATCCTTAAAGTGATCACGCCAAAGCGCCGTGGTTCTCCCATCAGCCGAGGCTGCGTGTCGGTGCAGGTCCAAACATCCCGCTTCATGTTTGTGCACCTTGGCAGCTCAGCAAGTCTGAGCTCCAGCAACTACAACCCAGGGCAGTTCACGAAGCAGGGGTGCATCTCAGTTATCACCATAGCACGAAGGCTGATCCTGTATGGTTCTGGAGAGCTGCAGGGTTGGTAAAAATCCCTCCATGCGGTTTTTCAAGTCCCCTGGACTCAGCATGGAAGCTCTTTCAGCTCTCACCACTGTGCTGGAGTGAAGACTGTGCAACACACGGAGCGACCATTTCCCAATTAAATTAAGCATCTATTCTGCCTCCTGGAACAACGCTATCATGTCACGAGACCATGTCTATGCTCCTAATGTCTCAAATGCTTGTCCCCAGAAAACACATCCAAGAATTTTCCAAGAATTGTCTTCCAGCACTGAGACCAAACCAGACAACGCTCAAATGGCGATCAATACAAATCTTCTCTACAGCCATCATCGCAGCCATCAGGTCATCAAAGATGACTCCAATACCAGGATACCAGCACAATGAAAGAGCAGCTGGCACATTCCCATAAAGGCAGCAGCAGCCCTCCCGTGGTTTTGATCAACAGCAGACGATGAATCCTTTCAGATACAGTAATCCTGCAATCAGATACTCACAAGAGCCGCAAGTAAATGCGAATCAAATCCAGGGCTTTAACAGATTATGGGGAATGCAAAGGGGAGTCAGCAGAACACAGCAGCTTTGCAGCACTCGGAGAGCACAAAGACATTTCACTGAAGATCCAGGTGAGCGAAAGGGCACCAGTCCAACACCAGCTTCCTGAAACCAGCTCGTGTCTAGAGGGCTAATTCTTTACAAGCATGCAGGCAGGCTCATGCCTCCTCCGACTGCTACCACCCTGCACAGCCTGCACGTTGGGATGAATCAAAGCCCTATCATCTTCCTCCAAGATGCCTTTCTGCAAGATTTGGAGGGTTCGGCTCAGAATTTGGCTACAGCGGCCAATTTGAAGTTTCAGGGACTAAAGCCCAACAGCTACAAGCAACAGCAACAAAGAAGAACAGACGGAGAGGCTGCCAGAGAGGAGGAGAAAGCGAAGTCCTTGTGAGTTTGCTTTGAGAGGCAGCAGGGAGGACTGAGACAGGGAAGAGAATTACAGAAGGGAAATAACGTGAATCTGACCGATTCAGAGGTAGAGCTTTTACCACAAAAAATACCACGCATTTGTGGGAAGGGCTGCTTCACCTTCTTCTGAACTTCCCCTCATCTGCTCTTCTCCTTCCCCAGGTGGCACTAAAGCATAAAGCATTTCTTCTACTGAAAAAGATACCATGCCTCCCTATTATACCCAGCACCGCCGGCTGAGCGAACCACTCCAGAAAGCAAACAGATAAATAAAGTGGAAGACAGCAAGTGCAACTACTTTTGTTTTCCCGTTGGACAGGGCAGGACAGCACACACCCCACACACAGACAAACTGGGTGGGTGCTTGCTTCCTTCAGAGCACACCCAACATCCAACTGGCATCGCTTCTTTGGCAGGCAGTGCCGCTCCAGGCACATGGGGCCACCTCCAGCAGCAACAGCTTCTTTCCAGGCTCGTTCAGTCCTCGCAGTCTCCGCCGACGCTGCCAGGAAAGCCCGAGCGTGCCAACAGCAGCAACGTTCACAGCAACAACCCTGTGCTTCACGCAGAGGCTGGCACCGAAGGGCAGGGAACGGCTTTGTGCTCCTCACAACCCTCTGGCAGCTCTTCCCTCTGCCCTTTTATGGGAACATCCCGTGGCCCCGCTGGGAATTCGGTGCTGTTGGTGCACACAAAAGGTAAGGCAACACCTGAGCTGTCAGCACGTGAGGACAGCGTTTTTCTTTTCTGAACAGCACGCAGAGTCCAGGCGCCCAAATTCTTACTTACATGGGAGAAAGCAGAGATCAAAGGTGTCAACTGCTGACAGTCTGCACCCACCTTTCTCAAGAGAGTTATGCCGGTAATTTTAATCTTATTAAATATTGTTAATCGTATTACTAACCTAACTCTTTTCACATGTTGGCAGAAATTTAAAGAGAAAATTCCATATGTGACCACACTATGTTAAATGCTTTCTAGTCAAATGTCATTTCAGATTCCAGTTCTGCTACACACAGGTGTGGATGAGCACAGAAACAGTCTGCTTAGCACCAGGTTACCGACAGGTCCCCTTCCCTGCCAGATTCTTCTCTGTCCATAAATTGCTTGCTTTCTTCTCTGAGGATTCTGCTAGACATTTCTGGCCTCTCAAAGTGGCCCTATTAAAACCTAAGCAATTCCATGTGTAACCATCAAGGGGAAACACCAGTTTCCCCATTAGGATGCGAAACCACGTAGCACAACAACTCAGAGCATCAGCTTATTCCTGAATCAGGGCGAATGCCTTCATCACCGGCTTAGCTCCCAACGTCACACACACACACACACAACACCGTTAACGTAACGCTCATTGATTTCTGCATTTTACACACCAAGTGCAACACAGGACTCCTGCAACCTCAGTTCAAAAAGCGAGACCAGAAATGAGCAGTCAGCGCTCCACCTTACACAGAATAAGGGCCCTTGTTTAGTAAAATACTGACCCTGCTGTTTTACAACGCTCAGGATTGTAGCCCCTTTCTTTGTAATTACCGCAGCACTCCAGATATCCTCGCAGGATTACTCCTGTTCCAGACTGCTGCCCTGAGATAAAGCAGCAGTCACAGAAAGTTTAGATTTGAGAAAAGAAAAGATCTCAAATTGCACCGGCGTAACAGAAAACACACCTGCTCGGGGGGCCCAAACACTTGCCACGTACGGGTTGAAAAGGAATGCGTTCAAGGTGGGAAATGAGATCTCCAGAACAGCAGGACTTAACCACCCAGCTTCAGTACAGGCAGTAAAATCAGCGCTGAGGGGAATAAGGCTTTCCAGAAGTTAAAGGTATTTATCAGAAAGGCACCTTCTAATGTTATTTTTTGTACTGGTGCTGGAAAAAAGCATTGAAGAGACTGAAGAAGGCAGACAAGCCAAGTTAGTAATTCAAACGCATTTGTAAGTTAACAAAATACATTTAATCATTAAGCAGCTTTGCTTTCCGCAGAAAGCAGTTATTGCTACCTCCGAGGTTGAAGTTTCAGGAATACGAGGACTCGTAACTCCCAGTTGCGGGGGAAGGAAGGGACCGGGAATGGCCGCGCTGGAAGGGGCTGCTCGGCCCTCGCCCCCCTCCTCATCCCAACCTCCGGGGGTGACTCGGGATTGGGGGGGGGGTTACCTTCCCTACCGAAGCCCCAGCGCTTCTCCCCACCCC
>NW_010177898.1:0-1405 GCF_000695765.1 Mesitornis unicolor | reverse complement strand
TCTGTGGTGGTCATGGCATACCCCGCCATCCGAACTCCATCCTTTACAAAAGCTTCTCCGTGGAGGTCCCTTCCAACTCCTGAGATTCTGTGATTCTGTGATTCTAGCTGTCTCTTTCCACACATTCAAATCAGTCACTGAGAAAGAAACTTTAACCCACAGCAGCTCTCTGACCAGTCCTACAGCTCGCCTCAAGGGTGCTTGTAGTACTGCCTCACCTCAGAGTTCTCCTTGCTATCAGGCTAACAGTCTTTCCTTTCAGGTTCCTACTCACCATTATTACCACGAACACTTCATTCAACTTCCCTATTCTCCACATCTCAGTACCACCAAAAATCTGTCCTCCTCTATCAGCTTCTTACATTACTTACATCTTTTACCAACACTACGTGCAGAATAAAAACATTTAGGCACTTTAGGTTTAATTCCACATTCTTTTCAATTAGCTTAACTACTCTCAATAACACCAAAGGAGGGGAAGGAACATCCCCCACTCACACACACTCGCCCCTGGCTGAAGCAGCAAGCACAACAAACGATAAGTGGGGAGGGCGGGGTGTGCTAGATGTTTTTTCCCTTGGTTAGGAGTGAACTGGAAAAAGCAATAGTCAATAGCTCAGGTGCTATAGTAATAATTTGGAACCAATTTTTCTATCTCATGCAACATTCAAACTTGTTCCCATATAGCCACAAACTTGGTTTCGACCTTTTTTGTTTGGTCCACATAAACACAGCAAATACTATTTGATACAGTACACACCCCTTCTTCAGAGGGCCTCAAAAGATAATCCAGTCCAACCCCCCTGCCAGAACACGATCACCTAGGATTTTAGGACTGTTTTTCAATCCTTGAGGTAACACTGTCCAGGTTAGTTGGGTTTTTCATCCCAAATCAGGATTTTCCCATTTAAAAGCAAATAAATTGCGGCTTTCAGGGGCCAAGGTGAGGCAAAAGAATGCATCCTTCATATCTAGTACTGTAAACCATTCACAGGTTTCCTTTAATTTAGTAAGAAACTGATTCACAGCTCTCAAACCTTGGACTAATCTATATATTTCTTGACATTCTGGTTTTTTTACTGGCAATATTGGGGTCAAATTTGCTCAGTAAATCTTCTTCATATCAAGGGCACCAGGCATTCCAGCATACATAAGAATTGATGCGTTACCCATTGCTTACCTAGCTTAAATTTTACAGGCTGCAAAAAGGGCCGATTTTCTTGTTTCCCTGTGGCATCAACAACATTCGCAGTTTCACGACTAAAATTTTCTTTACAAGTATTAAGCACGGAGTAAGTAGCTCCTGTATCAACTAAAAAATTCCCCAGCCTCAAGCTAACCAGTGGTTATGCTGGGTATGTTTCCCCCTGTGCATTTCAGGCCACATCATTTAATAGCCTGCAAA
>NW_010177897.1:0-7889 GCF_000695765.1 Mesitornis unicolor | reverse complement strand
AACGTTCTGTGATTCTGTGATTCTGTAACCAGGTCTACTGTTTCATTCCAGAGGGAGCCCACATGTTCCCTGGTCATCCTTTTACCACCAACACGCCTATAGAAGCTTTTCTTGTTGCTCTTGCTGGCCAGATTTAATTCTATCAGGGCCTTAGCTTTCCTAACCTGATCCCTGGCTGCTCAGACAACTTCTCTGCATTTCTTCCCAGGTTACCTGTCCTTGCTTCTACCCTCTGTCGGCCTCCTTTTTTATGTCTGAGTTTGTCCATGAGCTAATTGTTCATCCATGCAGGCCTTCTGGCATTTTTGCTTGACTACTTCTTTGTTGGGGTGTGTTGCTCCTGAGCTTGGAGGAGGTGATCCTTGAATATTGACCAGCTTTCTTTCACAGTACTCTGTAAGGCAAGTCCTTTAAGAGGCCAGAGTCAGCACTCCTGAAGCATAAGGTAGTGAGCTGGCTGCATGCCCTCCTGACTGCTTTAAGGATCTTGAACTTGACCATTTAATGGTCACTGTAGCTAAGGCTTCCCTTGAGATTCATATTACCCTGTAGCCCCTCCTTATTGGTGAGAACAAGCTCCAGCATAGCTCCTCTCCTTGCTCATTCCTCTATCAGAGAAAAAAGTTGTCATCAATGCATTCCCAGAACTTCTCGGATTGCTTCTGTCTTGCTGTTTTGTCCCTCCAACAGATATCAGGGTCGTCAGCGTTCCCCATGAGGACCAGAACTTGTGTAATCCTAACCTGTAAGCTCTCAGTCAGCTCCTCATGTATACCCAGGCAGAGCTCCATGCACTCCAACTGTCATTGACATAGAGGGCAACACCCACTCTCCATCTCCCCTGTGTGTTCTTTCTACAGAGCTTGCATCTTTTCATTCCAACACTCCAGTCGCAGGAGCCAAGCCACCATGTCCTCGCGATGCCAATGAGATCATACCCCTGCAGGTGCGCACGTCTCTAACTCCTCCTGTTTATTCTACTTGCTATGTGCATTTGCATAGAAGCACTTAAGTTGAGTCCCCAGTGAAGTTAACTCTCTAGCTGGAATTCCTCTGAGCTATTTCACCTGTATTTACCTGTTGGCTCCTATTCCTTCAGCAGCCCCAGGATCCTCTCTCTAAGTCTTCAATTGTGCTGCAGTGTATCCAGCACATCGCCAAGCAATAGGCTAAGGTCTCTCACTAGCACCCCGACCCTCTCTCCTCAGCTTGTCATTGCATGTAAGATATCATCACACATAAAATGACATAGATGAAAGGAAGAACAATCTCAAAAGCTTTGGTTTAGCTTCTAAAATTATTTCTGAGATATAGCTGTGAAACACATATAGCATGTGAAGTTTTCTAAAGAAGAAAGACTTAGAAGCGTATGAGATGAAGTGTCTGTGATCAGCATCATCAACGGGGAATCAGAGGTACTTTGAGAGTACCGAAAGTAAATTTGTGTTAGTAAGCTTCTCTGCCCAGTGTCCTAGGACAGTATTTAAATGTTTGTATTTAAAGATATCTTTGCATATTGCCAAAAACCACCAACCCCAGCTTTTGATCCAAAAAAATCTCTCATCCTACCAGGCCCTTTCCCTTGGTTCTGTGCCATGTCCACAACTCCTCTGAATAGGGAGTTTCACCAGGGAAGGAGGAGAGTAGTAACCAGGTGAGAGAAGGTACCTCAAAAGAGGTAGGAGGCCTGAAATACCTTGCCAGTTACTCTTCAAAGAAGGTGTTGTCTCTTACCTTGTTTATCCACGTTGCTCAGCTGTCCTGTTACTCCTTTAGCAAAAGAATTGTTTGTTAGACCATTTTCCTTCCTTATTTGCACATAGGAAAAAAGCACACCAGAAAGTTGAGCTGCATGCCTGGATCAGAGCCAGGATTGCTCCTTTCACAGTGACCTTACTGCTGACACTCATGTCTCCATTGATAGTTGAGGAGTAGGAAAGATGACAGCTAGCAAGAGGACCTGCTTGCAGTCCCAACATCTGCCTTCCCCATCACACATCCCACCACTTCACCTAGGGAAGTACATGAGGAAGGAAGCAGGCAGACCCTTGCTGCTTTGAGCACCAAGGGGAGTGGCAGATCCCAAGTCTTCCTTCTCTTCCATATGTTGTGGACAATATTTGTCCTGCCTCCCCAGGAGTGCCTGTCAGCTAAATCTGTTCTCTCCTTCCTCAGCAGGCATGCTCAGAGATGAGCAGCAAGGTAGCCTGCACTGAGCTCCAAGCAGCAATCACCTGACTGCCACTAGGTCACATTGCTCACCAGTTCCCACAGTTCCGCTTTGTGGTTTCCCACATAGTTTGTTGTACAAGTGCCAAGCACTGATCAGATGCCCCTGTTGGACCATCTGTTACATCTTTGGGTGACATAAAGTTATAGTGTCTCTTTAGACAGGATAATGTCACAGGAACACTTGAAAGAGGATATCTTACCTGGTGGAAAAAGGAACATATAAAATAAGAAAAGAATAAGAAAACAAAATATTCTCATTCTTCGTTTCTGGAAACAGATTTTCCTCATTTCTGATGTGCTGCAATGTAAGAGACAGTGAGAAGTGATAAAACAAAATCCTAGAGTGAAGCCAAGTACTTTCTCTCCTCTCTCCTTTAAACATGGTGTTCCATGTCACATTCAAGGGAAGCTGTGCCGGGCTGACCACCTGTGCAGCACAGGAGGATTCTCGTATGATCTTCTGTGGAACTTACACCTTGTCAGAAAGTAGACTGAAGAACTGAGATGGTGATAATATGTAAATTTCACACCAAACTCTACAGATTCATAAACTAGCCAATGTTAATATAGTCTTTGGCTAGCTGCTATGAGCTATCTTCAACATTATTTCCTACAGGTTCAACTGCACTGTTCTTATTAGGACTCCCGATTTTTACAAAAAGGTGACTGTTAAGGCAGTAATTGGTTAGAAGTTTCTGCAGGCTTCTACAGTCTGCTCACCCTTCCCTTTGTCACTCATTTCTCCTCTGGATAGAACTGCTTTCTTACCAGCAGACCAAAGCCCACATGCTACATTTTATTTGCTGTAGAAAAAAGTCACTTAAATAAAGGAATCCATGTAAGTAAAGGTCCATAGATTTGTAACTTCAAGTGCAGTCAGAGTACCCAGGCAGAAAAAATGATCTTTTGGCAAGAGTAGATGGAAAAATCAGGCTAGGAGAGAGGTTCTCCTTTGCCAGCAGGCTCATTGATGCTACCAAAATAATTGTCCTGTTCAGTGCTTCCTCATAATTAATATGGATACAAGTAAAAGCTGAAGTGCTTGGTGACAGCTGCAGTCCTTTCAAGCCATTATGGCTGCATCCATGAGAGGGACCTGGAGTGCCACTTTGCAGCAACACAGCAGGTCCAATGGGGCAGCCCCCTGTCTCCATTCCACTCCTTTGCCCCACCACAGGTGGTCAAGGACATTGCAGGCAGCCATTTCAGGCAGCTGGATCCAGCTGACAATTAACCCAGTCCTGAGCAGCTTCATGTCTACCTGATCAGCTTCAACTCCACCTGATCAGCTTCCTAAACAACCTTACAGAATGAACACTTGACTGTTAATGGTTGCTGGTGCTTGCAACCTCCTGCTGGGGTTTGGATTGGTCCATTGAAGCTACAGGGAGGGCTGGGATGAAAGCTGGCATGAAGGGACTGTGTGATGTGGCCATCCTCTGCATCACATAAATATTACTGCCAATGTTTATCAAGTGGCCAAAAGGATTTGGAAATGTCCTTGTGAAGAATGACTTTTTTCTGTTCGTTTACTCTCTTAAAACAAGGTTAGAACAACCAAAATTCCCTGCAAAGTTTTCACACAGGTTTACTTCACACTAAAATCACAGAATCTCTGAGCAAAGTGAAAGGAACTGTAAACTATTTCACCACTAGCTGGGACAGTTAACTGAAACAGCAATGCCTGGCAGATTCTGAAGTTATTCTAATGCTTCCTATATCTTTTTTCTTAGTGTATGTTACATTGTATTGTCCAAGACCAAGGGGAAGACATGGGCCCACTCTTTGTTTATGGTTTCAAGTAAACAGGCTTCATTTGGTTGCTTTCTCAACCTGGACACTTCCCTCACTAGCCCATAGCCACAGCAAGTGCTTGGCTCACAAGCGACTTCGTGCAGGTACACTAACCAAACTACAGGAAAACTTCATAGCTTCCCAGAGTTGTATAGGAATAAGAGGACTAAAATATAGCAAGGCAAGTTTTCTTACCTTATAAAATACAGCTGCTTCCTCTGCCTCTTGCTGAACGTGGCACTGCACTTCTCTGCTACAGTAAAATATAAAGCAAGTGTGGAGGAGTTGCAGGGTTTGCTAGAATCACCAAATTGCAAGCTGGAAGGAAGGGAAGGAGTCTCATGGACAAAACTCACTTAGGCTGTTGTTTTATCCACCTCAGGAAAGAAAGAGTGTTACGGAATGATAGAAGGAGAAGGGCTGGCAGTCACGGGATGGGGGAGTAGTGCTCCTTGGAACACAGGTGAAAGCAAGCTCTTTGCTCTCATAGTCATAATGGTTAATTTTTGAGCCCATCTGTCTTTTGATTAGTCCTGATAACAGGTAGGTGCAAAGATGAAAGGTCAGTTACTAAAGTCAAGTAAGGCAATGAAAGCAAGGAGAGGTTGGGTTTTTTTCAGTGAAGCCACGTTTTACTGACTGGAATTGGTTCTGCAGGTTTCTGGAAAAGAAGAGTGGTATAGCTCACTGTGCTGGACTGTTATTTCTTCTGCATGATATCAGAAGGAATTAGAATGAGTAGCAGCAACCTCCAGTTTTCATCTCTTCTCCTTCACAACCATCATTAAGCAGTGGCACATTACAAAAATAAATAAATAAAAAGTTGAATGTCATATAGCATCATTCCTCAGCCTTTGGCGATGTGGGATACTTGTGGACCGATATAAAACCAGCTTGATAATGGAAGCAAAGCTTTATGCATAAGCAAATTAAAATGAAAAATTATTTCACTACCTTCCATAGGCAGGCAGATGTGCAACCACTTTCTGGCATCAGGGTCTCAGCCCATGTTGACAGATCCTTTGGAAGACAGATGTCACAACCCTGAAAGTTCCCCCTTCTCATGCCTGAGATTTTATTGTTGAGGACAACATCATATGGGATGGAACATCTGGCTAATGTAGGTCTATGTGTCCCAGCCTCTTGCCCTCACATGGCTTTTTTACTGAGGGGACCAGGGGAAGCCAAAAAGAGGAGGGGTGGAAGGAACTTCAACTCTGTGCAACAAATTCTCAGCAATAGCCAAGACAGCGATGTGTTATCAAGATGGTTTCAACAACAAATGCAAAGCACAGCCCCATATGGGCTTCTGTGAAGAAAATGAGCTCCAACACAGCCAGACCCAGCACACATGGTCAACACACATTGTTTTCTTTTGAAAGATAATGAAGGATTCATCTGATATCCTTTTTTTTGTGCCAGCACCCAAATTAGCACATCTCAAGCAACAAGCAATATTGGACACCATAAGAGCAGGAGATGCAGGTGATGGTGGCTTCATGTTTCACCTGTACCATCTCCTTGGGCCTCTGCTGGTGAGGGATGCCTCAGCAGCAGTTGTTGTGCCTGTATGCAATAGCTCTGCTTGGACTGATGTTCCTTGGGACTCCAGACCTGTGGAAGAGGTCTACCCTTGCTTTTCCCCACCCCTGACCTTGTTTCAGATCAAAAGTTCTGCCATGTTTTCTTCACAGCCATACTGACAGTGGCTTTTCTCATGGGCAACGTTTTGCACTGCTGAGCCCCTCTGCTGTCTGCATGCACCTCCAAGATCAAGGTAGGAGGCATCAATTCCAGCCCTGCCTCCAAGCTTCTGCTCATGCAGTTGGCTCTCACCCTTCTTCCTTCTTTCCTGACCATGGAGCTGGACTTGCCCCTAACCTGCCTGCATCCCAGCCTTGCCCATGAGCTGCCCCATGCACTCCAATGGCCTATGTTCCAGTATCAGGAGATTCTTATCAGGGCCCAGCTATATTCCCGGGATGGTGATGGTAAGTATTGGTGTGGGACACTTGAGATGCCATGGGACCAAGGTTGACCCTGGGGTACATGTTGGAGGCTGCTGATGTTGACTTCCCATCCTCATACGTCCACAGATATATACCTGCCCTCCTGTCCGCTGACTGAGGCTTTCAACCCAGTCACCCTGCCCTAAAGGTGGGTGGGTGTGGGGTGCTGAGGAACAGGCACAGACACCCCTTTGACCTGAGTATGGGAAGATAGGCTCAGCAATTTTGGAGGCCACTGCTGCCAGGACACTTCCAGCAGGAAGGATAATCCTTGAACACTGGTCTCAAGGGATAATTTCTGCCTTTCAAGAAGTGAGGCACAGCAGCCAGGAGTAAAGCAGCTCACTCTGATCTGTTTTGGGGGGTTTACTCAAAGACAGAGGAGACACATCAACTGCTCACATCAGAACAAATCCTTTATCATTTGTTCGCCCCAGATTCTCTGCTGATATATGTTCTTCTGTATTAGTCACTTAACAAGATGATCAGTACCCATGAACTGGCCTTGTCTGTCAGCACGAGCCTGGGTGATGGGATGCGCTGAAGAGATGCAGGACCTGGAGGGCATGGCTGTCTAAGGCTGCAGCCATCAAACCATTCCCCTGTGTCACCCTGGGCAGTAGGGATGGCCCTAGCATTGTAAGCACTCTTTTCTGTGAGCAGAAGGGGCATCTGTGGGGGTTGAATACATCCGGTAGGTGCAAGCTTCATCTGGTTTTCATCTGAGGAGAGAGCAGGGGCTGAGAAAGGCAGAGCAGAGCAATGGTAGCACAATCCTTGGACATGCTACTCAAACTGGTCTGATATCTAATGGGACTCTGGGAGTTGTCTTGCTCATATCCATTCATGGCAAAAAGGAGTGGATAAAGTGAGGAGCTCAGGGTAGTGACAGCATCAAAGAATAATAGGGGCAGGGATGTCTCTAGTCTGGCCAGCCCTGCTAGCACTGTGGCTCAATCTCTTCAGGATGAATGTGATGATGGGAGTGGACGCCAGGAGAAGAAAGATGAGGGCAGAGCTTAGTATCCAGACCCAGAGGGGCATGGCTGGCCCTGGAAGAGAGGAAGGTCACAACGTGGACAAGGCAGGTCAGAAGGGCTCATGAGCAATCATTCACTTCTGGGTGGGAGCACTGTCTTGGGTGATGGGCTGCTGCCTATCAGAGAAACACAGATCTTGTGAGTCTCACTGTCCTGCACTGAGACCATCCCAGACACTGAAAAGAACCATCAGCTCGTGTGTTCAATCATCAGATGCCTGGGGAAGCCCCTAGTTCATGCAAATTTCCCCAGCTTTCCTGGTATCAGCTCATAAAGGCAGAGGGGAGACCTTGGAGCATCCCTGGCATAGCCCAGGCTTTATTGGGAGTCCCGGTCTGCATCAGAGGTGGGTGATGTAGGAAGAGAGAGACCTCAGGAAGGGGATTGCTCTCTAGAACATCCCTTGGTGGAGAAGGGTCACTGTCCTGGTTTGAGCTAAATAAAACTAATTTTCTATTTAGTGATTTTACTTTTCAGCTCAGTCTCTTTTAAGTGACTGAACTTACTCAAAACTGGCAGCATGTTTTTCCCAAACAGCGCTGCTAGAAGATATGCTCAAGGTCAGTTGTCTCATCCTGGATGCTGCGTCTGCGTCTACAGGGGGAGAAGCGGACCCAAAACTGACCAACGAGGTATTCCATCCCACATATGTCATACTCGGTATAAAAACTGAGGGATCACGAGGGTCTCGTCCCTTTTCCCTTTTTTTGTGCTTTTGCCCTTTCCACCGTTCCTTCCATTTTGACCCTCCCATCCGTCTCGACCCTGCAGAGACCGAGGCTCGAGCAGAATCCTGCTCGTTTGTCTGCCGCTG
>NW_010177896.1:0-4113 GCF_000695765.1 Mesitornis unicolor | reverse complement strand
ACTTGGCCTTGTTGAAGCTTATCCAATTGGCTCGTTTTTCATATTTATCCTCTCTCACTTCATACATCAACATCTTACATACAGCATCATGTCTTTTGTAACAGGTGAGATGTTACTGTGACCTATAAACCGTTTGTAAATAACTCTGAACTACAGCTTAATCCTTAGCTGCAAGTGTGGTCCACTTTCTTACTTCAACCATTTGATTTTGGATCAGTTTGTTCAAACACTCGCAAAGCGATGTAATTTTTACAACTTGCATGTCTCCATAAATATTCATTTCTTTCTCAGCCTTACTTCCAAGTGCAAATTTTCTGAATGCTTATTTATATTTTTATTATTAAAATACCTAACATCTTTAGACCAAGAACAGATGTCTTCCATATCTGATTAAAAAATTCCTACTCTGCAGAGGTTCGGTAATAAATATTACTTATCTCTCAGCTAATTTTAATTTCATTAGTTCCTGGAACCCCTTATTTTGCATAGCATTGATCTATTATTCACAATATTTTACCATACTAAGCAAAAAAATATATATTTAAATGTAATTTTTTGTGTCAGCATGCTTTCTCTTAACTCTACTTTTGATCATGATGGAAATGTCACTTAGACATTAGATACTGTCTATTTTCCTCAACTGTGATCATTCATGTCTATTATATTGTTGTCCTTCAGTTCATCTCTAATCTCTATCCAAATCTTAATAAGTTTATTTTCTGGTTGTAGTGTCAAATGAACATATTGGACAAGAAGGCCAAGGCCATCCTGGAGTGGATGAGAAGGGGTGGTTGTAGGGCAGAGAGGTTCTCCTGCCCCTCTGCTCTGCCCTGCTCACACCACAGCTGCAATCTTGGGTCCAGTGCTGGGCCCTCAGCTCCAGAAGGACAGGAACTGCTTGAAAGAGTCCAGCAGGGCCACAGAGATGCTGGAGGGAGTGGAGCATCTCCTGCTGAGGAGCGGCTGAGGGAGCTGGGGCTCTTGAGCTTGGAGCAGAGGAGCCTGAGGGGTGCCCTCATTCCTGGGGATCCATTGGGAAAGGGCAGTGTCAGGAGGAAGGAGCCAGGCTCTGCTCTGGGATGGCCAATGCCAGGACAAGGGGCAATGGTCCCAAGCTGGAGCACAGGAGGTTCGAGCTGAAGCTGAGGACCAAGTTTGTGAGCGTGAGGGTTGTGGAGCATGGCCCAGGCTGCCCAGAGAGGTTGTGGAGTCTCCTTGTGTGGAGACACCCAAAGCCCTGGCCGTGTTCCTGTGTGACTGCTCTGGTGATCCTGCTGTGGCAGGGGGTGCACTGAAGGAGCTTTCCAGGGCCCTTCCAACTCCTCATATTCTGTGATTCTGTGAAGAAGAGCAGTACCAGTGAGACCATTATACCAACCATCCACCTAGGCCTTGGGTTGGCGTTTCTAAAATGATTTGGGAAAGCTTCAGATCTTAAAAACTTTGTCTTGCAGATAATATTGTAAGAGTTTCAGTCAATCCAATTTGTCTGAACAAATACAAAATATTGCGTAGAATACAGAGATGTAGAAGACACATACTTTTTGCCCATTCCAGTAGTCAGAATAGCTTGTGGTTATCCTGACTCTGTTTACTTTTAGATATTTGCTTCTCAGATGGAAATTTGTAATGCTGCCTTTCAGTGAAGGAGCAGCTCTTGCTTGGGCTCACAAGAACAGCAACAACTACAAACTGCATCGTTCTGCCCAGGTCTGAACGCAATCTCTGTAAATCCCCATTCTAATTCATCTTAATTCATACAGGATTACATAGGAAAAATATTAATTAAACATGTCCAGATTCGTAATGAAAACAGGCTTTGCCAAATGCTTAAAGGGAATCGATAGAGATATTAAATTCCACATTGTTTGTTTATAAGTTTTATTAATGCGATCCACTGAATCAATCTGACCTTCTGAAGTACACGTTCATCTGAGATATGAAAGTTTTCCAAAAATATCCCTTTATTGTTACACTTCTCTGCAATACAAAGAAACACGCTTTCTAATGATAGTATTTTAGGCCAGAATCCAAAAAAGCACTTACGTAGGGGTACAATTTAAGCATATGAGGAATTATATTGATTTCAGTGAAGGCACTTCTATAATTAGAGTTACTCAGGTGATTAAATACTCTACTGGACTCAGACCTTATTGGGATGGCATAAAATTCACCTTTATGCAGAAATGTAGAGTCAGCAGAATGAAAAAAAAACCTCGTAAAACTTTCAAAGTAGGGACTCCAGTGTAGGCTTACACCAAAACTCTTCATTTTAGGAAAACAAAACACCAGCCCAGAACATGGCCACAGAATGATGTGCCTGAGCAGCATATCTTAGTTCTCTTTTAAAAGAACTGTTTCCTTTCCATTCATTTTTCAGACTGGCACAGGCCCACCCAATGTAACCCAAGGAATAACTTCTGCCACTGAAACTGCAGAAGATATCAAACAAGTACAAGAAAACGGATTTATTCTGTTCCACAGTGGGAGACTTCATGGGTTGTGCTGGGAAGAGGCTGTCAATGGGTGAGTGTTGCCCCTGTATTGGGCACTGCTGAGGCTGCCCCTCAAATCCTGGGGTCAGGTTTGGGCCCCTGACTCCCAGAAGGACATGGAGGGGCTGGAGCGTGGGCAGAGAAGGGCAAGGGAGCTGGGGAAGGGTCTGGAGCAGCCGAATGCTGGGGAGCGACTGAGGGAGCTGGGGGGTTCAACTGGAGAGGAGGAGACTGAGGGGAGACCTTATTCCCTCTGCAGCTCCTGAAAGGAGGGGGTAGAGAGGGGGGTGTTGGTCTCTTCTTCCATGGAACCAGGGACAGGACGAGAGGAAATGGCCTCAAGTTGTGCCAGGGGAGGGTGAGATTGGATGTGAGGAGAAATTTCTGTAGTGCAAGAGTGGTCAAGCCCTGGAAGGGGCTGCCCAGGGAGGTGGTGGAGTCCCCATCCCTGGAGGGGTTGAGGAAGTGGTGGATGTGGCACTTGGGGACATGGTTTATGGCCATGGTGGGGTTGGGTTGACGTTGGACTGGGTGATCTGAGAGGTCTCTTCAAACCTTAATGACTCTGTGATTCTGTGAGTAGGTTGCATACCAGAAGCCTGTCCACACATGGGTGCCCTTGGGTGCACCCACTTGTTTCTAGAAGGGTTGTAACGAGGCTTCTCTGAAGTTCATTGCAGTGCAATGCTGCAGACTGCTACCTAACAGAGACAGTACGCCATTCAGAAATGGGGCCATGAATCCCTACGTGGCATTGCAGAGTGGAAGGGAGGATGTGGCATAACACCAAAAGCAAGATCTGGGAGTAGCGGCAGGGGAGTCTGTGGCAGGAGCCTGTTGTACAAACCTCACTCGTGCTGTGTTGGAATAGTTGCATCCTAGCATAGGTCACCATGATCAGTTCCCCATTTCTCCTCATTTAATACACTTTATGCTGGTTCAAAGTGGGGGTTAGAGCTACAATCTAGACATTATAGCAATTCACTGTCATTTGACATAGGTGGAAACAGGCAAGAGACCATCTGGGTCCTAGGTCTTTAAAGCTCTGTGTCAAAAGCGTATGCTAAAAACTGATCAAAGGGTTTGCACAAACGATATTAGTGGTGTTAATTTAGAATGCCATAGCATTTTAGCACATGCTTGCTTATAGGATTTGTAAGGAAATGTCTTCAGCATATGTGTGTGGAGCTTTTCTAACAAGCTTGTCTCTGAGATTACCAGAAAACCTGAACTATTGGGGTTTCATCCAATTTGATTCAACCTCAAAATGCCTTTGCATTTTTTTCTTTCTGCAGAAACACCGAATACTTTACAAAGCCAAACGGTTGCTGAAGCAGTTTGACGAGACAGACTCATTTGAAGTTAAGATATGCTTCACAATGAGGTAATTCAATTGCTCTGATATTTTTGATTCCGGTTATTACGACTAATTTACATCACCACAGAATTAATGACAGGAGAAAATTACGCAACACTGCTCCTTTAAGTTGGTATTTAAAATATCTATGGCTTTTTGTCGTGGTTTAGGGCTGGGCTGGCCACTGAATCAGGATCAGTGAATCAGGATCTGAATCAGTGGCCAGATGTTCTCTGTTAACCCCTCTGCCCTCCCCAGAAG
>NW_010177895.1:0-16924 GCF_000695765.1 Mesitornis unicolor | reverse complement strand
TATATATATATAAATACATGTATACGTATATATGTATATATATGTATATTTGATAATATATACCTGTGTAAGTGAAATCTGAATGATTCCTTGCTCACTTAGTTTTAGGGAAGTAGATTCTACTTGACAGATCCTGATTTAATCCTTCTGTTGGTAATTGTTTCCTCTCTAAAGGAGGAATTTTTGATACAATAAAGACATAGTAAAATCTAGTAGGAAATCTAATACTCACTTCGTGCCACCTGTACTTTGTGTGCAGTAGCCTGGCTTCCATGAGAATGGTCTGATGTGAATGTTTATTTTTCTGAATTGCTCTTTTTTAATCTTACCAGTTTTGGGAAAGAACTGCGATGTCTTATGACTTCTAACACAAGTTGAGGTAGATTTTACCATTTAATTGCAGAGGGTTTTTGTATTGTATTGTGATGTCACCACCTTGTGTTACTAGTTGGAAATGTATTTTTTGTGCTTTCTTTACAGTTACAGAATAGATTTGAACATTGTATGCTAAAGCATCAGGAAATGAAGCAGGACTTAAAGAAAAAGAAAAAAGTTCTAGAAGATGAAATAGCTCTCTTTTCTGAGAAGAAAGCTAATGCTGAATTACACGAATCAGATGCACCCGTCTCTATCCCTGTTGTTAGTTTAAAGAGAGATAAGGACCACAGAAAGTAAGTGTTGATGCTAGCCATCAGAGGTAGTGATAAAAAATTCTTCACATATCACTTTTATAACATGAATTTTAGTAATGTTTTAGAAAAGATATGTGCTGCTTCTGCTATGTGATAAGGAGACAGAAGTGTGTAAAATGAATCCCTCATGCTTGGGTCGCTGGCTCTAACATTTACTTTTAGAGTAATTGCTGTATGTTCTATGAGCGTTCGTTCTTTTTTTTTTTTCATGAAGAGGCCAAGATTTTCAACTTGAATTCCTGTGCTTTGATATCAGAGGTGGAGAAACTGTGAAAATTCATGAACAGAGCAGAAAGGAGAAGGAGAAGTTAGAGAGGGAAAGAATTAACCCAAGGAATTCCAGAAATAGTATTTGATTGCGGCACTCAGATTTCGAATGTAGGATACATTAGTTTTATGAAGCTGTCTTGTCTGCTGCCATCCCATAATGCTAGATGTGTCTTTCTAGTACAGATTTTTGGGAGGAGATACTGATAAAATGGGCTGTAAGATTAAAGTGAGTGCAGAATATGACCTGATATACATATTGCAGTCTTCCCTCCAGCCATTTCTTCTCAACTCCCAAAAGAAAAGCTCAAATTAATTGTAAAATTTCAGAAATGCATTCAAAAGTAATCTCCATAATACCATGCCTAACTTCTTCATATGTAAACATTGAATTAAATGTTCATATATAAGCATTAAATTAAATTAATATTTTTTCTCCTCCAAAACCAGAAGTCAATTAATTTACTAATTACTTTTACTTAGAGGTTACAACTTTAATACAGGTAACATTTTGTTGATTAATATCTTAAATTTAAAGCAGATTTTTGAGTACAAAAATTATTCCTAACTGCTAGATTATGAAAAACTCTAGAAGCTAGATGGGTGCACATGTTTCCACAAGTATCATCAAGACAGCTTTCACATTTTTTGGATCTGTGCTAGCAACCTGCTTGTGTTTTTTGCCAAAATTCATTGCGTTTTGAGTAATGATACCAAGTTGTTTTCCTAGACTCCTTTTTCTGGAATTACATACGAAAATGGAATTCTTGCTACTGGAAGTCATTGTCTGCACTGTTACGAGTAACTCTCAACTTCAGAGTTTCTTTCCTCTGTCCCACCAAGAACTGCACCACTGACTCCTGCTGCAGCTCCAGTGGCTCCACCATCACCGCCTCTGCCCCGTTGCATTTAGTTTATCTGACATTACTGACTTAATATGGAAAGTACCTATAACTTCTTGGTGCTTGTGACTGTGGTGTTCAGTTACAGCCTCTGCTGAACTTTACAAAAACTATTAACTACAAGAGCTTTGGGTTAAAATAAATTTGAAGTGTTTTTTGTATTTTCAGTAGCCATGATAACTAATAGGAAACTACAAGAGGTGCAGTTCTCTGAAGTTGTTTGTGTGACTTTGTAAAAATAAAATACTAACTTGATAGAAATAAAATACATTGGTATTGCTTGAGTGTTTCTGTTATTTTGCTTCCTCTCCCTGCCATGTTATTAAAAGCAGAGAGTAAAATTTCACATTAATCTGAAAAATATAAATGTTTTGCATCTGTTTTAAATCATTTATTGATTGGAAAAAAATGTGATTTGTGCATACTTGTGATATACTTATCATATACCACTGTACTTATTGCATGATTACCTAAAACTAAGCCAAATTATTAAGAGCATTGTCGAGATACTCCTTGAGCTCTGACAGGCTTGGTGTCATGGCCACTGCCCAGGGGAGCCTCTTCCAGTGATCGACCTCACCTTCTATTTTACTGACCCAGTGATGTATATAAGATTGTTTTCTACCTTCTATTTTACTGACCCAGTGATGTATATCATATAAGATTGTTTTCCTTCAATTCTGTAGCAATGGAAAGGGATATATGCTAATATGTGTAAACTTTTCATTGACCAGGAAAAGGTCAAACTGTCAATTCAATCAGCTCCACAGGCACAGCAGGCTGTAACAGAGGAGGGAAGGATTAAGAGGCGTCACCCATTTAAACCACACTTTCAGCCAGCACATAACTGATGCTTCTTTCAAGAGAAGAAAATGGGCCAGTGCCAGGTCCTGTGATTGCGGTCTGATTGCTCCTCCCTGGGGAAAAAGGTAGCTTGATGAAAGACTTTGTTTTTTTGTTTGGCTTTGTACCGTTGACTGGGCCATTTGCATCTGTTTGATAAGAAACGAGGGATACGCCTTCCTTGAGGGAGGTAACAGCAAAATGAAAAAAAAAAAAAAGGGTATTTTCAACTGAGCAGTGGATTTGGAAGTATTATCAAGTGATCTTGAGCAGAATGTAATTACAATTGAGTGATGTGTACTGTCAGCACTCACTTATCCCTGTGTGGGTGAGCCCAGCTGCTGATGTTAGTTCAAACACATCTCCTCTTCATGAGTGTTACAAAACTGCATCAAAAGACAAATTTAGCTGTCTGTAGTGTGGCCACTTTGCTGAGGGCAAAGAGATGGTTAAGTACTGTTTGACCTAGATCACTCTGTGCCTGGCCAGTACAAGAGGATGTGCAGTGCTTTGACAGCTGCGGACCATGAATAGTACTGTATGTATACCACATGTCCTGGTCGGAGTGGGTGTATGTTCAGTTGCACATGTTGGCCCTGTATGACTCCACAGCAAAAGAAAATTGGTGCAGGCACCTGTGCAGGTCTTTGGAATGGGTGGCAGTTAAAGGGAGTTGGTTAGTTCAGTCATAGCACAAAATGACATAACCTGAAATTAGAGAATTTTTTTTTTCCTGATGTGCATTTAAACAGTGATGAGTCATCTGTAGGTATGGGGAATTCTGTAGTTGTTTTTTTATTTAAGTTTGCCTAAAGGTGAGATATCAGGTAAGCGCACAAGTGGGCATCACAGCCTGACAGTCCAATGCAGTTCAAATAATTAAACAGGACTAACAAACAATATCTCCTGACAGTGGAGAATTAACAGTAGTAGTAAATAAAAACGTGTATGCCTCACTGTAGTTTATCTTAGCTATGTGCTTTTTAACTGAACACTTCAGAGAGCTTTATCCTGCAGATAAAATGGTTTCAGGACCATTTATTAAGGTCTCTTTATTCTTACAGTACTTCCTGCAAGTGGCTACTGTGAGATTATTTACAGCCTTTACAAATCTAAGCCTTTACTTTTTTAGATCCCTTCCTTAGGATACTTTCCATATATATTCTGTATATTTATTCTTAACTGTCTTTTTGAAATTACTTTGCCACAAGAAGACACAGCCAGGGTGCATAAATGGTTTTATCTTAAATTTACTGTTAACAGTATAGCATCGCACCACATATTTGGTGTCAGAAACATCTTTAGATTTGCATTGTGAAATTAGATAATGTACTGAACTTCAGAAATTAAAAGTGTTTAAATTAAGAATTTAAGAAATTAAGTTAACATTGGAAGCAAGGACAGGCAATATGGGAGGAATCTGGAGATGCTGTTCACCACTGTAGGGAGAAAATTCATGTGCCAAAGCTTGATTGGAGTTTAAGCTGGCCAGCACTGTGAAAGACAACAAAAGGACTTTCTAAAATATATCAACAACAAAAAAGATCAGGGATAACATTGGTTCATTGCTTGATGAGATTGGTCACCTCACAAATAGGGTTGTAGACAAAGCAGAGATGTTTAATGCCCTCTTTGCCTCTGTCTTCAACACCAGTGATGGGCCCTGGCACCTCTGAAGCCCTGTGTAGAAAGATGGTTACTGGAGGGGTGATGGATGAACCCTGAGCTGATCCTGAACTTGTTGGAGATGTGCTGCTCCAGCTGGATGCAGATAACTCTATGGTGCCCGATGAGTTTCATCTCAGGGTACTGAAAGAGGTGGCCGATAGCATCGTGGGACCTCCCTCCATTAATTTTCAGTGGTCTTGGGAGTCTGAAGACGTCCCAGCCAACTGGAAGCTAGCAAATGTCCCAATTTTCAAGAAGAGTAAGAAGGAAGACCCTGGTAATTACAAACCTGTTGATCTCAATTCAGTGCCTGGAAAAAATACTGGGAAGGTTATTCTGGGAGTTACTGAAAAACACTTGAGAGACAATGCAGTCATTGGTCATAGCCAGCAGGAGTTCATGAGGGGAAAGTCCTGCTTAACTAATTTAATTTTAATTTCAATTTCCTTTTGTGACGAAGTCACCTATCTAGTTTACCAAGGGAAGCCAGTAGATGAGAGGTTTGGTTGGTTTTTTTATGTATTTATTTTAGTAAAGCTTTTGACAGCTTAGCTTGACTGTCTCTCACAGTACCCTCCTGGACAAAATGTCTACCACACAGCTGGGTAAGTCCATTATATGTTGGGTGAGCAATTGGCTTAAAGGTTAGGCCATCTTTGATGTTTTTATAAATGATCTCGATGCAGGAATCAAATGTAAGTAAGTTTGCCAATGATACTAAATTAGGAGGAGCTGTGGACTCTCTCTAGGTTACAGAGTCCTTATATAGCGATCTGGATAGGTTAGAGGGCTGGGCAATCCCCAACCATATGACATTTAACAAGAGCAAGTGCCAGATTCTGCATCTTGGATGGGGTAATCCTGGTTATATGTACAAATTGGGAAATGAGAGGCTGGAGAGCAGCCCCAGAGAAAGAAAGTTGAATATGAGTCAACAGTGTGCCCTGGCAGCCAAAAGGGCCAACCATGCCCTGGGGTGCATCAAGCACAACATAGCTAGCTGGTTGAAGGAGGTGGTTGTCCCACTCTACACTGCACTGGTGCAGCCCCACCTTGAGCACTGTGTGCAGTTCTGGGTGCCTCAATGTAAGAGGGACATCAGACTAGGGGAGAGTGATTATGATGAAAGGCCTTGAGGGCACGACCCACCAAGAGTGGCTGAGGTGGCTTGGTCTGTTCAGCTTGGAGCAGAGAAGGCTGAGGGGTGACCTCAACTGCAGTCTACAACTTCCTCAAAGAGGGCAGCAGAGGAGGAGGTGCTGATCTCTTCTCTCTGGTGACCAGTGATAGGACATGAGGAATGGAATGAACCTGTCAGGGGAAGTTCAGATTGTACATTGGGAAAAGGTTCTTCATCAAGAAGGTGATGTGTCACTGGAACAGGCTTCTCAGGGAAGTAAATGGTCATGTTGTAGTTCAAGGAGTGTCTGGACAATGCTCTTAGTCATATGGTTTAGTTTTAGGTAAAAAAGGACTTGATGATCCTTTTGGGTCCCTTCCAACTTGAGATACTGTATCACTCTATGATTTTTAACTCATGGAAACACAAGCCTCTTCTGTAACAGCAATGTCATCATCTCAATATAGGAAGGCAAATACTCAAAAGAAAAAAATGACTGATTTTTCAAGACCTTTGTGAAGACTTGTGTAATTCACATGCAGCGTATCGCTGCGAAAAAGTAATCTAGTGTAATTCATAGACAGGTATATTACCTAACTCGTTTTGTTTAAGGTACTGAGACATCTGCCTCTCTTTGTTTTCTTTACTAAATATGTATTTTAAAATCCAAACCCTAGCATCGAGGCAGCAAAACACTGACAGCTCGTGTCGATACTTGCAGGATTTGAAACCAGAAAAAATGACTGCAACAGGATTGTCACTAGGGTGCGCTCGAGGAGCGTGGCTGTGGCTTTGGGGAAAGGACTTGGGAAAGGCGCTGAGCAACTGCGCCACCGGCCCCGAGCAAGCCCCCCTCCTTGAACCGGCTTTTATCAGGGGACGCTGGTGTAGATGGTCTCCAGAGGCCCTTCCAACACCAGCGATTCTGTAACTCATTTAGGCTGAGCATATATTTTTTTTTCACAGAGGAGAATATTAACCTATTTTCTGTAGAAGCAAAGCTGTAAGCACTTGAGGCAGTGTAAACGTAAGTGGAATCAGAGCTCTGAGCTCATGTGATTGATTGTATCTGCTAGGGCATCAAAATGCTGAAATCAGCCTTTGTAATTTGAGAACTTAACAATACAATTGCCTCTCATTCTGGTCCAAAATATTTTTAAAAGTCGTTCCAGAAATGTGTGTGAAAATAGCATGTTCTTCTGGTTGGGAAATACTACTGTGATGCATCAGGGTGGTTTCTGGGTGTTCATCCTGTGAGCGTTTACTGAAAAAAGGCACAGAGGTGCACAAATGTTTTTTGACATAAGAACTTTAAGCATCTCTTTATGTTTGTAGTACCTGTATTTGTGATCCGTATGATCTTGGCACTGTTGTGTATCGTGGTTTATTACTGCAATTTTCATAAACAAGGGACCCACCAAACTAATGGTTTGAGAATTAAATTCTCCCTTCCAGCAGAAATTTGCGTTTCTCTGATTTTCACTTCTAAGTGTGTGGGATCCAACACTCATCTTGATGCCTGCTGGCAGCTTCTGCATTCCCTTGTGCTGGGAATAGGAAATCTTTCCTACCCCATTAGTCTGCATACTTTTGGAGGGGCTGATCCTTCCCACTCAGACGAGACTGCAGGGCAGAGGTCTCAGCACCCGTAAAATGTTACTCCTCCATCCTCACAGGGTGGAAATGTGTAGATAGTCCTTCCTTCTCAGGAAGATGTTAACACCTTCACCCAAAGCATAGGACAGGCAGAGACCTTGGTAGTCATCGCCCCTTTGGAGGGAAGAGAAAATTATTAGCATGTTTAGAAAGAGGATAAGAGGCTACTGGTATTTGCACAGCCTTTTTGGACTAGATTTTTCATGGCTTCTGCTTACAGCCTCTGTGTTGAGATGGTGGTTACTTGCTTCATTTTTGGAAATGCCAGAGATGGAGTCCCATTCTCCCTCTCACTGGCAGTGTGAAGATACCTGGGCCTTTTAGCCCTCTGTGGAAAAGTGATAATCCCAGTGCATTTTGGAAGAACCAGCTGAGCTGTCCAAAGATGTGTGTAAGCAGCCAGAGAGATGAGATGTGCAAAACTCTGTCTCAACCTTTTCTCTAACTTTGTTAGCCTCCCATCACACCGGTAAAGATTCATGTGACGTGCAAGCTCCAGTGAAATATTCTTACTGGCTCCCATCTAGAAACACAGCAGGCAATGCTGATGGGCTGTGCAGAGGAATACAAAATACCGGTGCTATTTTATGACTGTGTTCACAGTAGATGGATGCCATCAAAGGTCAAATCATTTTATACCCCTAATAATTTAAAATGTGCTAGTGCACAATGCAAATACCTATATGTGAGAAACAACTTCATTGTCTATCCTGATGGAGTTTGAGATTGGTGTGTGTGTTTTGTCTCCAAGATTGCAGAAGGTTTTTTTGCTTGTGTTAGCTTAAAACAAGTTAAAGTTAGTTAAAAAATCTCTTAGGCAAGTTAGAGTATCTTCTGACTTCTTCTCAGTGTTCAGTGTATTTATTCTCACCAAATATGTTAAGCAGTTGGAAGATACGTCTTGCATTTACAGTTGGAGAATGAGACCCACAGTGGGTAGGGCTCAGATTTTTAAGCATGAGATTTTTTTTTTATTTGCACCCACTCAGTGAAAATGAGCCATGGAAGTAAATCCATCATAGCTTTTGTGGTTACAATCACACAGGAAATTTGTGGTGGGCTGACATCCTTTGCTGGTACTAAGCACAGGTCCGTGCTCCCCACACTTGTATGTAGTTCTCAAACTCGCTGTTGTTTTGGCTGATAGATAAAACAGAGGTGCTTTTCTGGAGGGTGACCTACATAAGAAGGATGATGCAGTCTGAATTCTGACTGGTTTGGGTTAGGTTTACATGAGACCTTTATCTTCTTAAATTCAGAATTTAAATGTTGTGTGCTGTTGCTTCCAGATTTGCCAGTCACGTAGGTTTTAGCAAGGTGTTAATGTACATGTTTAATGTCTCCAAAACCATACTGTTCCTGAAGCAACCTGGTCCATGGTGTGGAAATTAAGTGTCTCTGGGTGTATTCTCATCAGAGAGACTTCCCTGCTGATAGGTTGTCAGTCTGTCTTGCTGACATTGTTCAGCTTTATTTGGATAGTAAAGTATGCACTGATCCAGAAAGAAAAAAAATGAGCAAGTCTAAGTTCATGCCAAATTTTACTCATTGCTCCAATATGGATTCAGTTGTTTGTACTAAATGGAGATATTTCAACAGGAGATGAGGAAAACCTACCTCAAAAATTCCCCAGTCTGGTGGACAAGATCATCGTCTGACAGGTGAGAAAGCTCATTTCCAATCCCTGCTCCAAGTCAGGCAGAGGAAGGGGCTGGGTTTAAAACTCTTCACACTCTGAAATTATTTGAGAATGTGTTTCCCATAGTTTCTTACGAGGCAGAGCTGTCTCAGAATGCTGAGTGCTCTTTGGGAGGGCAGGTGTTTATGTGTGAGTGCTGGGAGGCTCTGCAGTCATCGGGAGGAAGAATAAAAACAAACAACAAAAAAAGAGTTTTTAACAAACTCCATCCCAATCTTCCCTTTCCAGGAAGGTGATATGCTGGCCCTGAGAGCTGGCACTTGGCTGGGGAGCCCTACATGGTCTCCTGCCTTGATCTGACCTCAGGCTCATGCCTGTCTTTGCTGGTCTGGCTTTGGTGGAGGCTGAGACAGTTTTTAACCAAATTTGCTATATCTAGGCATAAACTGGTTCAATTCTTATGTGGGTGGCTGAGGAGAAAGCGACCAGCAAGGCTTCTGACTGATGGCATCTTGTGACAGAGCAGCATTGCTTCCCCAGGTACTGATGGCAGGCAGGAAGGGGAGGAAAGGCTCCAAATCGATTCATCTCCCTCATAAATCTGTGCCAGGCAGATCTGTGTCTAGCCCAAATTATCTACCTGGACAAGACTTCAGGACAAATGTGAGAGGTACCAAGACTCTTTGGGATGCTGCAGTTCAGTAAGCTGAATTTGAAAGATTGCCAGCAACACTGATACTTTGTTTCAGTAATTTTTGAAGAAAATAGGAAAATCCTAATTAAAAGGCTGCATGGTGTTTATGTTGATGTCCAAGGAAGTACTATTCTAATATTCTCTTGGAGCTGGAAACGGCTGAGTTTCCAGTCGATGAACCCAGTCATTGAAAATATGATCACAGAAAGCAGAGACTGTAATAACCTGAGGGCGCTGCTGATAATATTCCTGCTAAGTGAAATGTAATGATGGTAGATGGAACAGCAGATTTCTCCAATAAGGGCTTGCATGCCACTAACATGTTTTGGATATGTGGTCCTTTGCCTGCGAGGTCAGGAGTGATCCTCCAGAGTTTTCCTGGATGATATAATCCAGTTTGTGTATTGGCAGAGCGCATTGGATCAATAAGTAAAGATACTGCATAGCAAGCTGTGAATTAATGATTGTTGCACACAGCTGGCTGAGGTTGCTGTTGATGTAAGTACACAAATAAAGGAATTACAGCCCAGTATGCTCATTGCTGAAAGCCATGTTTTGAAATTTGCCTGGACAGGGAGTTTAAAAAACCCATACAATCCTATGTGCCTTTAAAAAATTATTTACAGCTTTAAAATTCTTATAAAATGCACTGAAATAAATGCCCTATCTCAGGACTTGACACCCAAAGAAGTAAATACTGTAAATACCCTGCCCTCTAGCAGAAAGACAAAACCTCCATGCAGAAGTGTTAACTTCAGTTTTTGGGACCTGTCTTAGTCAGCTTGGGAGGCTGTGGGTACATCAGTGAGTCTGACTGTTTGGTATGAAATGAAGTTGAAAAGCACTAAAAATGGCAAACAGTCCATCCAAAACTCTGCAGAGGAATTTATAGATGTGTTTGCTTTCAAATAAATTTATTTTATCCATGCCAGTGTTCAGTCAAGTTTTAAACAGGAGGACTATGAAATAATCCCTACTCTCATAACAATACCAAAAGTAAGAGGAACACAGATAGAGGTGTCCTCTGGGTGCATGTTTGTGGCGCCATCCTTAATATGCTCAGCCTCAATAGCTGAAACTCAGTTAATGACTTAAAGTTACAAAAAATGTTCTTCAAATAGGACATTTTGATGTAGGTGCTCAGAAAAAAATAGACATGATGTAGATGCTCAGAAAAAAATAGACATGAGACCACGGACTTATTTGAAACACCAGATCTGTTTGCAAGAGACTGTTTTTAAAGAATGTTATCATTTTCTTGGAAATATAATTTTTTTAAATTAGGAAGGAAAGATATATTGTAGTTGCTGTTACTCTGGGTTTCCCTGCATCTTATGTTCAGGATGTTTTTTCTTTATGTCTTCTCTCTGTATTTTAAATCCCATTTTAGTCTAGTTTATGGCAGCCGCCAGTGAGGGGTGCTAAATAACCATCCTGGAGAGGCTGCAGCTCCTGGAGCTGTGTCCTGCTGAGAGCCAAAAATTATGCTTAAACGTAAAAATAAGCCCCAAGGCAAAGGAAAGCTGTGAAAGCCCCCCAAATTTAAAGGATGGTCAGGATTTTACTTCTCAGAAGCAGCCATGATGGAAAAATCCTTGAGAAGTTTGAAGTCTGGGAGAATGTAGGAAGGATGTGGCAGCGGGACATGTAAAAGTCCGCCTGGTGGGGAAGAGGTCTTGAGTGTGAGAAGCCCACAGGGCAGAGAGGAGAGCTGCCGAGACAGGCATGGGCTGATATGAGTGAAAATCTTGGCCTTCCCAAGGTGGGGAGGTTCATACAGCGTATTTTAAAGCTTAGATGTTGAAAAGGAAGACTCTTGAGATATTTCTGTCTTGTCTTAGTTGTCAAATATGTGAGAGATTCTTTTGATTTAGACAAGTTTGCATATTTTATTTTCTTATTTTCTTTTAATTCTAGGGATAATGGCATACCCTTCCTTTTTCTTGTTAGCTGCTTGCTCATTGAATCTTCTAGTGAAGTTTCTCAGCCTTAAAATCTGAAAACATGCATTACTCGAGTCCAAAAGAATGCTCTTTGGTGAAATACTCAGTGGTTTACATCCCCAAAACATCCTTCAAAGTAAAAACTGCAGAGCTGATGTCCCTGCCCTGGTGCATTGACACCAAAGCTGGACAGCACGTTGGGTCCATCCCACACCGTGCGAATGCTCGCTGCTTCCCAATGAGATGCTCTGTAGTGGTGTTTCAGGCTCGATGTGGAAGTATTTTAGTGCAGACATTAAAGGCGCAGATACAACCAGGTAATACAAGAGAAAGCTCTCTTTTCAGAAGGAAAAATATCCCTTCTTGTGTTTCTGACATGACATCTTGTTGGAGGGAGTGATGTCTGGTCCTCTTAAAGGAGGAATAGGATGGGAGCAGTGCCGTTGCAGCGAATGGTACAAGAAAAATTGAAAAGTGGAAAGAAAATTGAAAAGTGGAAAGAAAATGGAAAAGTGGAAGGAAAATGGAAACGTGGAAGGAAAATGGAAACGTGGAAGGAAAATGGCTTCACCAGCTGAAAGCAGTGGCAGGAGGAGTATTTTATCTTTCGGTGGCAAGCAACAGGAGTACTTGAGTCCTGGCTCCTTAATGACAGTTTCCTACAGGTCCCTGAAGAGAAAGCCTTTTCTTCTCCTTTCTGAACAAAAAAAACCCAATGAAATAAAACGTGTAATTTCATTTCATTCTGCACAAATTGCTCCTCTGGGCACCATGAAACATTTTGTTCTCGGGCGGGAGTGGGTCAGTGTGGTCTCATCTCTCATCTGCTGCATGAAGTTCATCCTTAAAGCTGCCGGAGGCGATTTGTTCTGGGCTCCTGTGCAAGGGCCTTGGCTGTCCTACTGATGCTCTGGGGTGAAAAACTTCCAAATAAGAGTCCTTACAGCCTGGCTAGGCGGCACGGCAGGTCTGTCTTCATCAGGAGGAGGTGAAGACTGTCACTAGCACGGGAGGGGGAACTATCTTGGGGCTAATATTCAAATAATTTGTGGATGAAAACCGAGCCTTTTGGCAAAGAAGAAAAATAATCTTCAACTCTGTCTCCTCATCTGGTGGTTCCCATTCAGGGCTGATGCCCAGCACCAGCTTCTTTTTTCTTTCTGTTTCTCTCTGTGATTTCGTTTGTAGGTCGCGGGGGTCTGATCCCCTCCTTGCCTTAGTGCCTGCAGCGAGGCAGGCAGCTGTGCAATTTACCACAGAGGGATGCAACTCTTCCCTGGGAATTCAGCACACGGACAAGCTGGTTAACTGCAAGGTTTTGGTTCATGTAGTGCAAATGTAGCACGGACAAGAAGTAAAGTTTGCCATCCTTTTGCAAAAGACTAGAACATACAAGTTTGTTGAGCGCTGCTTGGGAGAATTTGGTCCTAGATTTCTATCAAATTAATGCACTTATTTCTGAGCACCTCCTTCATGAAATATCTGTGGGTTTAATTATTTTCCCCAGGTATATTGGCTTGCACCTTCTCCAGGTTAAACTTCACGGTTATTTTTCATCTGTATAGGATTTCTCAACTTTTTAGTTCCCAATGTATTATTTCTCTGTCCTCACTTGTGGTTGTAACACCTCCCAGCTCCATATTGGCTCCAAACGCAGCATGCTATTTTCTGTAAAGACTAATAAGAAGACATCAGCTTGAGATTAACTTGGATATGAGCCAGGACATGTGTTCCTGACTAGACTGCTCCTCTGCTGTATGCCCTGAAGAAATGAAGCAGCGACAAGTCGGTGAGGGGCTGTGCCTCACAGCCTTGGGCTCCTGTCGATGAGCACGGCACAACCAGCTCAGCTGCAAGCAACGGGGTAGTCATTCAGGCTGGGCCCATCAGTGTGTTGCTGGTGTTAAAAGCAGGATTAGCCTCGACAGACCTGCGAGGAGCATGGGGGTCACTGACCCTTCCTTACTGAGCCTGAAAGCCTGATGTGATGCAGAGACAGCTCTAATGGAGCTGCTGGTATCAGAGAGAGCTTCTAGCCTTTCACTGCTGCTTCGAGGTTACATACTAGCAGTATGACATTTATTTAGTGGCATGGCAGCAACCTGGTCAGGGACACTTATCAGGAAGCCTTTGTGTTTAAAATATAAAAGTGAAGGGAACTGTAGTTTAGGAAGAGAAGGGAAACCCAGTGGTCCTGAATTTGGGACTTGAACCTGCTTACCTGCTCTTCTCCGACATCCTCACAGGCCCTGGGATCTCTGCACATTCAGCTCTGAAACGAGGATGGTGTTTCTCTGTGGCCAGGAGTGCTGAAAAATAATCTTTCTGGGCACAATATGAGCAGCTGTGACCATAATTTTGCCATTTTGTGAGACACGGGATAGGTATGGTAATCACTGTCTCAGGACTAGGACTCACTTTAGACTTGCACAAAAATCACATGGGTGAGTCTGTGCATTCACATCTGTGATGAGGTTCTTCACTTCAGAAGTGAAGCACATCTTGCTGGGTGCATAAAGTATGGTAATTCCCCAAATGGTAGTTCAGAGTGGGAGAAGCGCTCATTTAGTGTAAGTCTACCCTTGTATTTTCACAAGCACTGGGTAAGTATAGTAGCAGCCAGGAGCTGTTTTGCACTTGTTGCTGATGGATGTGTTTGCCTGCTTTGTGTCTGTACGACTTCACAGGTCCTATGCAGTTACAGCGATGGAGAGCGGATATTTAACTGCAGGAACCACAGGGGCTGGAGGACAGAAGTGGGCTGGGGTTGGCTGGCAGCTCTCCCAGGAGGGAGAAGAGCTGAGCAGTGACCACCTGCATTATGCCTCTGCTCCCCTGGGTGTCAGTGCCAGGGGGATTTTGCCGCCAGTGTGGTCAGGCAGCTGTTTTGATGACGGTCCCAAGGGAGGGATGAGGGAGTCCTGCCATGCACCACTGAGGCCTTCTGTTTCCTCTAGCCCTGCCTGGGATTTTTGCTCCTCTCTGCAGTTTACTTCTCTTTTCCTTCCTCTTCCCTCCCCCTCACAGCTTTGCTGCAGCCTTTCTGTTGCTGGCTGGAGCTGTTGTGAAGTTTAGGAAGGACTCGGTGCTGCTGGCCAAGAGCAGCTTGGCCAAGAGCAGCCACAGTGAAAGGAGATGAAATAACCCCCAAGTCTTGGTAACTCAAGGGCTGCTGAGTGGGTTGCTGAGTCCAAGCTCTGTTTGTGAAGGACCCCAGCCCTGAGATGCTGCAGTGAGGTGGGGGAAAGCAGAAAAGGTCCTGGAGACCCACCACAGCACTGGTTTTGTTCTCTGGTTATGCAGGTGAGGACAGGTGAAAGCTCTGGATGCAGGTGGTGTTAGCCCTTGATGCGAACTGCAGAAGGCAAATTGGTGGCAGAACCCCTTCTCTCTGTGTGTCCCAGTTCCTGCCCACACCACAGCAAATCCATGGAGAGGCAAAAGCATGGGGTGGCCTCAGCAGCATTGGGTTGGTGCTGGGGATGGGCACGGCAGTGGGGTGGCTGACCTGAGCTCTAATCTCTAGGATGAAAACACTTGAGAAAAGGAAAAAAAGAGGGAGGAGGAAAAACAGATTTGACACACTTGAAAAAAATGACCTATCTGGAACTAGGCTGCGAAACATAGTTAAAAATATAAAGAATACTTTAATAAACACAAGTCAATATTGTAGCAGATTAACTTCTGAAAACCCGAGGTAAAAACTGAGTTACACTTATTAGGATATGATGGAGATTTAAGTGAGACATTAAAGAGATGTGTTCCGAGTAATATATTGGATTTGCTGTAATTTTATTAAGTCAGAGGCCTGGCACCGTGCCTTCCTTCACTCTGCATCATATGAGCACTTGATGTCGTCATTAGCAGGAAAGGAGCAGGCACTAAGGTGGGATTTTAAATTCGTATTATCACAGTTTGGCTCAAGGAAAGGCTATAGCTTAAAGAGGCTGAAGTCAAGCCTGAAACCCATCTAAATAGAAAGTGAACAGTTTTTACATCCGCAGATAAATACTGATGTTGCTATCCAGCACCCCAGATACAGATTAATGTTTAAATCACAGCACTCTGCTCAGTGAGGATGGTAGTTTTTGATTTGTTACAAAGGTTTTTTTGTGCTACATTCCTCTTAAAAACACTATTTTAGGGTTTCCTCAATTCAGTTACGTTGCACTCAGGCCCTTAGAAAAGCCTGTGCTGACATGTTACCTCCCATATGATGACAGACGGATGTGGTGCAAAATCAAAGGAAAACTCTAATCTGCATCGAGCCGTAATGAAACTAAATTTTGCCTTAACTGCGTTCGGGTTCTTCTGCCGCTGCACGCCAGAGGCTTCTTTTCCTAATTGAAAATGATAGCTCCCTGGGTGCCGGGAAGTCATGTGGCAGCCTTTTATTGCCGGGCGGATTATGTGCCTGCTATATTTCACACACCGCCTGAAGAAATGCGGCAGATTTTATTGATATGATAGACAGTCCCTCATTGCTTTTTTTTTTTTTTCTGTCTCTCTTTCTCTCATGCTTGTGTTCTCAGTGCAGCTCATTCCCAATTTATTAGCATCTGGGATGTGGTAGGAAGGCTTCAGTACAAAAATTAGTAGAGAGCCCAGGAAGAAAAATTCCCCGATGCTCAGATTAAAGGGATGCACAAGCGCATATGTCCACTATTTTAGTAAAGGAAAATCTGGGAAAAAAAATACCCTGAATTTGTTTGACCATGAAAAAAAATAAAAGAGATTAATCTGTCCTCAAAAAGGTTAATTTAGTCTATCAAGCCAAGGAGATTAATGAAAGTGCAAAAACTAATATAGTTTAGAAACTAAGTCAGCTTTAGAAAGCAAGATAGGGCTAATGACAAAATAACTCACTTCATAAGCATTTAGGAAGAGTGGTATATGAGTAATGAGGTACTGGGTGGGTGTCCCTTTCTGGGCTGCAGCTGTGCCCCAGCAAGGGTGGCCCAGCAGCTCCCTTGTCCCCTTGGTCACTCACCAAGATTGTGTTCCATCAGGGCTGTGCCAAGCAGGGGGCATGCAGCACCCATGAGCAGCAGGGCTGTGGGACAAAAGCTCACTGCATTTGCCTGGGCTTGCAGTAGTTGCTGAGAAAATGAGGTGACCGCAGTAGCTCTCCCTCCAGCTAAGGGCATGCTGTGAGTAGTCTTCTTCTGCACCCCACCCCACAGCCCAGGGTGGGCTTGGACATCTCACACAGAGGCAGATGCCTACATTTAGCTGTCCAAATTTTGGACTAAGGCCCCCAGGGATTACTTGTTTCAGTACCAGCAAGTCTCCAGCAAGAACTGAGCCCTACCTGCTGGCTATGCCTGGCCCCATGGGTGTCAGCAAGTGTCTGACCCAGCATCACCTGGTGGGTCTCAAACACTGACCTACATCACATTCTGCCACTGCTGGGTAGACACACGGAGGGAGCAGGAGTGAAAAGGCCATGTTATTGATAGATGAGCCCCATCTGACAAGGTGACCCGCCTTCTGGACGAGG
>NW_010177894.1:10280-17698 GCF_000695765.1 Mesitornis unicolor | reverse complement strand
GGTCCCTTCCAACTCCTAATATTCTGTAAATTCATGATTTCCCAGGAAAAAAGAGACTTTTGCATTGCATGGGTAGACTCAGTAACTGCACTGAATTCCTAGTATTCCTACTGACCAAATTAATAGGGTTTCCAAGACAGATTTCATCCTTTACCATCACAGGAGGATGATCAGTCCCTCATTGTTTCTTTACTTCATACTAATAACAGTCTACCATTATATTCAATATACAGTAACTCAACCATCACTTACCTTTTATACTGTCATATTAAACAGCCTATGTGACACCTGACCTACTTGGTAGGTTAATTTTAGTTTTTTCATCAAGCAAAGCATACTTAATCCAGAAAACCCGATTGTCTTAGAAGTTTGAAGAGACTGCAACAGATTAATACAAATTTCTCAAGTGCAATTTGGTCTATACAACCTCACTATTGCAATTTTATATGACTGAGTAACTTTCAAAAGCTGCAGAATTGGATAGACATTACTTAAGCATTGGGCCTTCGAAATGATTTCGTACCAATCCGAAAGTGTCGGGTGAAAACAATACCCCTTTGCTATTAAAATCAGAGGTATCACTGTGTTATTACACATCAGAGAATTGGTATAAATGTGTATGTAACCATTTTTCATTAAAAAAATGGAATGGATATTTTAACGATAAATGCCCTATTTTATTTTATTTTTTTACCCAAAAAAATAACTGTAAGTCATTAATTCTGAATTCTTAAGACTGAATTCTTAATTAATCACTAGTAGTATAAAAAATGGCAAGAAAAATTACATAACGATGCATTCTACCTCTAACCCTCACATCTAAAAGTTGTATGATATAAAAAAAATTAAAACTTCTTTGAAGCAGACAATTGGACAATTGGGATAGTCGAATCTTCAGTGCATGTATAAATCTTGAGATTAAAATAGCATATCTTTAATTAGCATTTTTCCACGGGACGTCAATATTCTGTGACTTAAATATTAAATCTCAAGACACCAGGACAAATAAAAGTTTTTCCTTTTTTTTTTCTATCAAAACCAATTTTCTTCATGCAACAATACCATTTTATTGAGAAATTCCAGGGCCACTCACATTTCATATTTACATTTTTCTTCAACTATTAATTTTAGAGCTCTACAAAGAATGAGAACAAGCAGAATTTAAACTTTGAACTCAACTGCAACAGCCAAAATGTTTTAACTGAAAAAGGAATATTTAATGTGGCAGTTAAACAGACAATGAAAAATGACTGAGGCAGGCAACAGGTTTGAGCAAATTAATTTTGTATGCTACACATACACACAACCTTGCTGAAATTACTGCATATTGACAGAGTTTTAAAATTGTAAAAGATAGCATCACAGCATTTAAATTTCAGAGAGAGTCTAGTTAGAACGGAATAGGATATTGGTCATTTCCTCTCAGTCCCACTAACATACCAAAAATTGACAGCCTGGTGTGCAAAAATCTCCTCCTTTTGTATGGAGATTACCTGTTAAAATGCACTGAAAGTGAATTGTTCCACTGTGAATGACAGATGTAAAAGAACCACTTTAGATCACAAAAAGGTTTTGGATAAAGGAAGTTTGAAAAAGAGAGCTTCAGTTCTTTTAAGAGATCTTAAAAGACAATAAAATTAAGAAATTAAATACTATTTTTAAGAAATTACTACTTTTAGATCTCAAATATTTTAAATTATGATGAAATAATTTTTGTTCAATACTTTGTTGGTTGGTTTAAATGAAATTTCGTGGTGGCTGCTTCACAGATTATCATACTATTTGTGCACCTGAATGTTGGGAAGTTTGTAAACTTCTATCTCGATTGCTGGAATTTATAATTTTAAAATATGTGCATTGTTTATCAAGAAGCTATAGCATTTGAAAACTATCATAACAAAAAACCAAACCAAGCCAAAACAAAACAAAACAAAAGAGAAAATATGCCTGATTTGAGACTGTTCAAGTTTAGGATAAATTTCCTATATTTAGACGATTAAAAATTACTTATCACCATTGGGATCACAGGTAATTTTTCAGTGTGGGTGTATTAACTTCTGTTAATATTAGCAGTTATTGTACAGGGTTACTAATATAATGAGAATACAATCTTTTTGTTGTTATTGTTCCCTGTATGCTTCCACAATCCCTGTGGGTCTATGCTTCCTTAAAAATCATAGAACAGAATAATAGAATCATTTAAGTTGGAAAAGACCTTTGAGACCATTGAGTTCAACTGTAAACCTAACACACTTTAAAGTCCACCACTAAACAATTCATATAAGCTCAATTCTCCTCAGAACTAAAGCCAAATTATTCTGAAGAAAACTGCTTATAAGGACTTAATGAGCTTTAAATTCACACCTGTTGCTAATTAGACTGAATTGTCTTTACACTCTCTGTGTATATGTGCCTGCATGGAATAAACTGTTCTCTGGTTGAGCCCCCAAAAGCAAATGTATGATCACAGGAAATAAAAAATAGCAACTTGAAAAAACTGTAAATCACATTTTTTTATTATTATGTCAACAGAATCTATGAACTATTCTTTAAAAGTCACATATATTATTTTTTTTTACTTAAGAGTGGAAGTAACTGAACTATAACATTGAGATACACTGTTTTCACAGAATCACAGAATGTTAGGAGTTGGAAGGGACCTTGAAAGATCATCCAGTCCAACCCCCCGGCCAAAGAAGGATCACCTAGATTAGGTCATACAGAAATGCATCTAGGCAGGTTTTGAATGTCTCCAGAGAAGGAGACTCCACAACCTCTCTTGACAGCCTGTTCCAGGGCTGTCACCTTTACAGCATGTTCCTTATGTTCAGGTTGAACCTCCTATGCTCCAGCTTGCTGCCATTGCCCCTTGTCCTATCATTTGACATCACGAAGAAGAGCCTGGCTCCTTCTTCCTGACACTCTCCCTTTACATATTTATAGGCAATAATGAGGTCACCCCTCAGTCTCCTCCAAGCGAAAAAGACTCAGGTCCCTCAGCCGCTCCTCATAAGGGAAATGCTCCACTCCCATATGTTTTCCTGAAACAGTAACCATATATGGTTTAAAGAACTGGAAAATGATTGAATAGTTACAGAGCAGACTATTTTCCAATACACTGATTTAATGTTCTGGACATTCATAACTATTACTTTCATTTCTTTACATTAAATGTTGCAGAACATTGAGCTTCCATTGCCTAAATAAGAAATACATGTTCAAAACCTGTGTTATAAGCACAGACATTTAATTTACATCACTTACAAAAAACAAAACAGAAAAAGGTTGCTTTGAATACTGTAGGTATTTGTAAAAAGCCATGCCTGAGAAGAAAAGGAAAAAAATTTATCAAACAGATTCCTTTGTTTTGGAATGTACCATAGCAGAGCACAACAGGAAAGTGAATGACATTTGTATTCAAGCTGCTACTCCTTCCAAGATGGTTGATAATAATAATTTGTTTTTTGATTTACTGCATGCATACTTCTACAAGTTACATGACAAAAATTAATATACTGCCCTTCTTTCTAACATTAAGACCCATTGTACAGAAGCTGCTTGCACACACATACAAACTGCACATATAGTATCCACATTAGGAGACTCATGTCCAGTTTATAAACTCTAAAAGTTGCTGTTGAAATACATTATCATTGTGTCACAGTTTACTCTCTCTTTGTGTTATTTACTTTCAAGTACCTCTACCGAACCGTGGATTTTTTGAAAAGTTTCATACCCACAGAGCACTGAAACCCTTTCAATCACGCAGTCTTCTCTGCAATGCCTTTTTGACTTCATTGCAACTTGAAAGAAACTGAAGTTGGGAACAGCTATCAAATCCTTAGGAATTATGAAAGGAATCTTTTAGGAGGGACACAGTTAATTCAACAAAATGATCAGCTTTAATTTGACAAGTTGTTAAAAGGTTCTCTCACAGAGTCTGTAGCACAACATCATCTAAAGTATTGAGCCAGTCCTCACAAAGAATCCTCCCAGAATCACTACATTCAGAAATCCTTACTTAATGAGTTTTTCCTATGAACGGCAGGCTAACATTTAAACAGACATCTTATTAAATGCAAACCAATTCAAATCATATGCCATCTTATGAAATAATAGTTATATAAATTGATTAAAAATTGTTTTCTCTAGACCTAGTCAAAGAAGAACAATCAAGTTCTTAGTTAGAAAGCATGATTATTTTTATATTAGAAGGTACGCTGAAATACTACCATAAAAGACCATAGATCAGAGCAATTCATGTCAAAATAGATCAGTTATTTAACGGACCATACAGTACTTCAGTTTAGAAAAGACTTCTGCAAAATAAATCCTCTCATGTGTAGATTATCATTATATATCTATCAAGCTGATAATGACTGCACTGAATGAGTCCTAAATATTTGTTCTATAAATATGAATTTTGAATTACTTCATACTGACCAACAACTCAGACATAGGTATGATTGAGTTAGAACGGACATGACTCTCAGGTAACAATTACGAGACAAAGAAATAGAGATAATGTTAGAGATAACATTATTCCAAAAAAGGCGTTCTTAGATAAACTGATTTCACGGATTGGTGATTAGAAGAACAAGGATTCACACATATTGAGATCAAACTGTCCCTAGCAAACGTTATCAGAATAGTCTGACAGAAGTACATGGTGTAGAACCACAGACAGAGTTATACTGCTACAATGCAATTACTCCTGCATATATATCAGAACTCAAAGAAAGAAGCCAAGGAAGTGGCTTGGGAAAAAACTGATGTCTAGATGTTGAGATCTGCTGATGCCTGCTGGTAAAATTCTAATAGAATGGCAACGATTACACTGCTGAGAGGCAATTACCACAAGAGGGGAAGAAACATCACCACTTCTGGGGAAGTAGATGTAAAATTAAAAAGTCACTACTTCACTAGTTAGCTTAGAGAGTTTCTTATTCATATTTAGTCAATGAATAAAAATTACCCATCTGGTTATCCCATCTTCAACACAATCACCTAACGTGCATAGGTACTCTGTATGTTTGCATAGATCTTTGTGCTTACAGAAGAAAAAGATGAAAAGTAAAAAATAAGCAATAAATTCTTGAGAGACAAGGATGTGAGGAAGGGAGGAAGGGAGAAAACAAGAAAAACCATGTAATGTAGGGTTTTTAGATAAGTAAATAATAAAACAAGTGAGAAAAAAAAGATAAAACAAAGAAACATAGGTGGGGATGCACAAAAACAGAAGATAAAAACTACAACACTATATCCAGTACATGTTCTTCCCTCACCCACAAAGTCGAGAAATGTTGCACTAGTTTTCTTATGTCACAGAAAATTCAGATCTTTTGTGACACTGTTTTACACATTACAGCAACAAAGCAAATTAAAACATTCAAGGTTATCAGAACAAACCACTGGTTTCAACTGGGAGTCTGTGAATTGTACACACTACCTTTTTCCCTTTCTCTCTCTCTCTCCCTGTGTACATACATGCAGTGCCTCTCATTTTGCCTAATAATCACTATCTGCTTCAGGTGCATTTTTTGTAGTTTATAATAACTTCTAGGAAAAAAGGCACTAGTGTGACAATATGATTTTGCTCAAGAAAAGAATTATTTTGAATGTCACTATGTTCAGTAGAAAAGTAATGAAAATAAACCCTGAATGTTTCTTTTCTAAAACATACAACATTTTCACTACTACACTCCATAATTAGCTATTAAAATAGCTCTGCACTTCAGCAGCACTGCAATTTTCAAGTGCCAGTATTTTTAGAGAGAGCTAATACTACTAGGCAAAAATACAGTAATAATAAACTACTCAATATTTATACATCCATTAGCCTCAAGGTAATTTTACAACAGAAGTCAGTGTTGTTATCTCCAGTTTGCAGTCAAGAAGCAGAAGGACAGAAGGAAACTAGCTATGCACAGCCTTGCAGGACATACTCACAGGCAATGCAGAACTAAGAACAGATTCCACATTCCCCAAGAGTATGGAACTGGAACTATTACTAAGCAGTTACAAAGTACTAGTTAAGAACTCAACACAAAACTGACCATAAGAATTACATGGTAGTTAAAAGAAAAAAAAGACATAATCAACTGATGAATTCAAGAAAAGATATATGCAGCACTTAAAGATCAAGATAAGTTTGGCGGATGAAGTTGCCAAACTGCTATCCATCATATTTGAAAGGTTGTGGCAGTCTGGTGAAGTTCCTGATGACTGGAAAAGAGGAAACATAACCTCCATTTTCAAGAAGGGGAAAAAGGAAGACTCAGGAAACTATCGACCAGTCAGTCTCACTTCTGTGCCTGGTAAAAGATCATGGAGCAGATCCTCCTGAAGGCTCTCCTAAGGGAGAGAGGGAACGAGGATGCAGTGATTGGTGGTAACCAGCAAAGATTCAACAAGGGCAAAATGTGCCTCACCAATTTGGTGGCCTTTTATGATGAAGTTACAGCTTGAGTGGATAAGGGAAGAGCAACAGACGTCATCTACCTGGACTTGTGCAAAGCGTTTTACACTGTCCCACATAACATATTGGTCATGAAACTGGATAAATGGATTTGATGGATGGACCACTGACTGGTTACGGAATTGGCTGGATGGTTGCACTCAGAGAGTTGTGGTCAACAGTTCGATGTCCAAATGGAGACCAGTGACAAGTGGTGTTCCTCAGGGACTGGTAGTGGGACTAGTGGGATTAGTACTGTTCAACATCTTTGTCAGCAACATGGACAGTGGGATCGAGTGCACCTTCAGCAAGTTTGCAGATCCCCCTGCCACTCCTGAGGGACAGGATGCCATCTAGGGGGACCTGAACTCGAGCAGCAGGCCCATGGGAACCTCACGAGGTTCAACAAGGCCAAGTGCAAGGTCCTGCACCTGGGTAGGGGCAATTCCAAGCACAAATACAGGCTGGGCAGAGAATGGCTTGAGAGGAGTCTTGAGGAGAAGTACTTGGGGGTATCAGTCAATGAAAAACTCAACATGAGCCGGCAATGTGCGTTTGCAGCCCAGCAGGCCAACCGCATCTTGGGCTGTGTCAAAAGAAGTGTGGCCAGCAGGGCAAGAGAGGTGATTCTGTCTCTCTACTGTGCTCTTGTGAGATCCTACCTGGAGTACTGCATCCAGTTCTCATGCCCCCAGTATAAGAAGGACATTGAGCTGTTGGAGTGGGTCCAGAGGACAGCCACAAAGATGATCCAAGGGCTGGAGCACCTCCTTTGTGGGGGAGGCATGTTCCTGTGGTGACAGGCTGAGGGAGTTGGGACTGTTCTGCCTGGAGAAGAGAAGGCTCCAGTGGAACGTTATTGCAGTCTTCCAGTTCCTGAAGGGGTCCTACAGGAAAGCTGGGGAGGGACTTTTTACAAGGGCAGGTAGTGATAGAATGAGTGGGAATGGGTTTAAATTGG
>NW_010177894.1:4385-10151 GCF_000695765.1 Mesitornis unicolor | reverse complement strand
GAGCTTTGGGCAACCTGGTCTAGTGGGAGGTGTCCCTGTCCATGGCAGGGGGGTTGGACCAGATGATCTTTAAGGTCTCTTTCAATCTAAACCATTCTATGATTCTATGATCATATTACTATTCTCCAGATACTTGTTTTATCTCCCTGCTGGAGCTTATTATTTCCTCCAAAGATCTATAGAAATGGAACATGTGTCTGTGACAGATGCTTCAGGGAAATTCAGAGTTTTAGTTAAAATTGCCTGCTGTACTCTGAGGAAGCAACACCTGCCAAAAGAGCCAGGTGGAAACACTACCGACGTCACTGCAGCAAGATTAACCAGGTATCACTTGTCAATAGCTTCAGAGTAAGGAAACCTGACTTCTAATACAATTTCACTTTCACTCTATGACTGGGAAAACCTCTCACTTGCTCTTTTTCTCCACAATATATAGCATCATTCCACTTGCCTATATTACCCACATATATAACTCAGCTTAAAGTAGCAATAAATGTAAAAAAAAGGCTTGTTATTGTGCACAGAAAATCACTCATATATGAAAGAATATTTAGCAAATATTACAGAAGAAGTCATATGATATAAACCCAGAATTAAAGAACAGTTTGGGTTTGAAGGGACCGCCAAAGGTCATCTAGTCCAAACCCTCTGCAATAAGCAGGCACATCTTCAACTAAATCAGGTTCCTCAGAACCCCATCCAACTTGACCTTGAACGTTTCAGGGATAATGCATCTACCACCTCTCTGAGCAACCTGTTTCAGTGTTTCACCACTTTCACATTGAAAAATTTCTTCCTTACGTCCAACCTAAACCTACCCTAATTCAGGTCCCCATCTTTCTTATAAGCCTTCTTTAAGTATTGAAAGGCTACAAAAAGGCCTTCTCTTCTCCAGGCTGAACAAGCCATCTCTCTCAGCCTTTCCTCATTGGAGAGGTGTTCCATCATTCTGAACATTTTTGTGGCCTTTCTCTGGACCTGCTCCAACAGGTCCATGCCTTTCTTGCACTGAGGACTCCAGAGATGGATGCAGTACTTCGGGGGGGGTCTCACCAGAGTGGAGTAGAGGTGCAGAATCACCACTTCCCTGCTGGCCATGCTTCTTTTGATGTAGACCAGGATAAGGTTGGCTCTCTGGGTTGCAAGTGCACATTGCTGCTGACTCATGTCTAGTTTTTCATCCATCAGTACCCCAAGTCCTTCTCTGCAGGGCTGTTCTCTATCACATCAGCCTCCAGCTTGTACTGATACCAGGCGCTGCCTTGACCCAGGTGAAGGACCTTGCACTTGGCCTTGCTGAACTTTAAGAGGTGAACCTACTACCACAGGCCTACTTCTTCAGCTTGTCCAGGTCCATCTGCACGGCATCCTGTCCCTCTAGCATGTCAACTGCACCAGTCAGCTTCGTGTTGTCTACAAACTTACTGAGGGTGCACTCAAAACCACTGTCTATGCCATTAAAGATATTAAACATTACTGGTCTTAATATGGACCCCTGAGGGGCACTACTTGTCACTGAGCTCCATCTGGACATTGAGCCCTTGACCACTACCCTCTGGATGTGACCATCCAACCAATTCCTCAGCCACCAGACAGGCCATCCATCAAATCTGTATTTTTCCAATTTAAAGAGAAGGATGGTTTGGGGGATCGTATCAAAGGTCTTACAGACGTTCAGATAAATGACGTCCGTGTCTCTTCCCTTGTTCACTGATATATTCACTCTATCTTAGAAGGTCACTAGGTTGGTCAGGCAAGACCTGCCCTTGGTGAAGCCATGCTGGCTTTCTCAAATCACCTCCCTGTCCTCCATATGCCTTATCAATGCTTCTAAGAGGATCCGTTCCATGATCATCCCAGGCACAGAGGTGAGGCTGACAGGCCAGCGGTTCCCTACCTCCTTTCTACCCTTTTCAAAAATGAGTGCAATGTTTCCCTTTTTCCAGTCTCCGGTGACTTCACCTGACTGCCATGACTTTTCAAATATCATGGAGAATGGCTTGGCAACTACATCAACCAATTCCCTCAGGGCTCTGGGATGCATCTCATCAGGTCCCACAGATTTATGTATGTTCAGGTTCCTCAGGTGGTCACAAACATGACTTTCTCCTACAGCAGGAGGGACTTTCCTCCTCCAGTCCCTCTCTTGTCCATCCACTTGAGAGGTTTGGGAAGAGAGGCTGCTACGGAAGACCAAGGCAAAGAAATTGTTGAGTACCTCAGCCTTCTCTTTGTCAATTGTTACCAGTTTGCCAGTTGTATGCATCAGTGAGGGCACACTTTGACCGTCCTTTTCTCGCTGACATACCTGTAAAAAGCTCTTCCTATTACTGTATCTCTTGCCAAGTTCAGCTCCAGCTGCACCTTGGCCTTCCTGGCCCCATCCCTACACAATCGGTCAGTGTGCCTATACTTTTTCCAGGATACCTGTCCTGGCTTCCACTGCTTTTGCAATGTATCTACATATCAGAGAAGGCATGATGTATTCTCCCTGAAAGGTATAATTATAGATTGTTAGGCTCTTCCTTGACTATGCTTCAACTTTCAAATCTAGAAAAATTATAGTTTATATTACACTTTAGGAGCAAGCCAGCAAAAAATATAGCTTGCAAAATATGTTCATTCAAAAACATCAGCCATTTCAGAATTGCAGTAAGCAAAGATGCACTTTTTGCCAACAACATACTACTTGAAAGTAGTTCATTTCAAGTGATATTACAATATACCTGGACATTGCTAGATCAACCTAAAAAATTCCAATATATATCCAAAAAAAGAAAGCTTCGGAAAGGCACAAGAATCATGAGCAGTGGGCAAATAAAGGAAAAATACTTGATATTACAATAGTGTATGATTAGCATCCTTACAGGAAAGTTAGAAGTAAGAAAAGAGTTCCCTACTGAGGAGGCAAACACAAATCTCCCAGTCACTTCTGAGAATTTTAAAAAGTGTAATGTTCAGTGTTATCACATCACTGTCTTTGCAGTATTAATAACCTACAGTAGTTTCTATAGATATAGCTTGAGGAAAAGAAACTGGAGTCCCCAGGTCCCAGCAAAAAGCACATACATCAATTACTTATGTCATATGGCTTTTTCCAAGTTTGTGACAAAATAGCCTCTCCAATATTTTCTGAAGGACTACGAATAACAGTCTCACTCACATGAGATTTCCAATAATTTATTATTATTAAACCACATGAAAATCAGAGCTAAACATTAGTGAGAAAAATCAGGATCTAGACTTTAATCAAGCACATGGGATTACAAAGTCACTTGATTGAAGGGTAAGACATCTATTAAATTCTCAATAAATCTAGGCAAGAATAATGCTGTACACAAAGGCTGAATCAGAAAAGTGATCTGTGTAGGAATTTCCCACAAAGCCCTGGACTATATAACCTGTCTATGTCATATTTCTAAATTGTGTACCTATTTATGTTGTGTATATAGATATAACCTGTAGTTAGACAGATATAGTTTTCATACAACATGAAAACTATTGTACTATTTCACTCTCCCACAGATATATGCTCCTTTTACACATCATTTCAATATACAGAGTCCTTTCCAAATTACAGCCTTTGAAGTGCTGTAACTTTACCATGAAAATTAATTTCTCTGGATTATTTCTATTTGCATATGTTCCAAAACGTTTTCAATTGTTCTCTATCCTCAGCTACTGAGCTGCTCTAAACTGACAAAAATGTTTTACAGATATGCTGAATGGTTCTGTATTACAAAGGGCTACACAGTTGCATCAAAGAAACCCGTATTTTCTTCAGGCATGTTCTGTTTTCATTAAATATGCTCTCTGCTTGCTACTTCAAAATCTCCTTAACCATTTTACATTTACCAGAACTTTTCATATTCAATATCCATTTCTACAGTCATCTTTACCAGTTATAAGAAGATCTATTTTCCCATATGAACTTTTTTCTTTTAAATTCTTAGCTATAAATACTGATTTATCTATTTCAGATGCATTTTTCCTCTGTTCTCACAGATGTCTGCATGATCCCTGAATTTACTTTCCATTATGAACTTTAATTAATATGCTGTCTGTCCACCTCACCCAAGTCATTAATTTTATTGAACACTGTTATTATTTTCTACAGGTTCACTCAAGTTAGTTCTCCCACACATCACTCCTCTTGCAAAAAAGAAAACGAAATAAAATGTATCTGTCATACTATCTAGGCTAAAATACAAAGAGGGATATATACAAAACATACGTGCATAGGAGATACACTGTTGTAGTAAGTGGTCTGTCTACATCTCTTGCACTAAGAATTTTGCACTTTCCATTACAGAATTTTGATTTATTTGAAACAGAATCTGGTTTAAGCAGGTATTTTAAAGACTTCTGACTAGTACAGTACTATTAGTTCTGAAAAAAGTATAATCACTTGAGTATGTTTTTGCTACAGTGTTTTTACTCAGGGAAATCTGCATGCATTTGCTCAAATAATGCAAAGTTCATTTGTCTTGTCATATTTCTATAGATGACAGTGTTATTCATCATATGTATAAACTTATCATGGCTGATACCTATGGTTTGGCTATGGTCAAACACACTAATGACTAGCTAAAAGTAGTTAAGATACTTACATTTGTGAGGTGAATGACTCCTTTTGATGTAACAGAGCAGCCCATAAAACCAACATACTGCAGCTCAGGACAATGTTCAGCAAAAGCTTTCACTGACTGATCTGTCACCTATAGAAAAGATATACAGGTAATAGTTCAGTATGAGCACATACTTAATACAGTCTAACCAGTGACTCTGTAAAAATGACAAGCTGCTCATTAACAGTTTTATTACTATTGTCAGTACTGTTACTTATTTCAATAAATTTCTCAACTCAATTTCTCTCATCTTGAGCAAAAACATTGGGTATGCACACATATCTATATATGTGCATGAAAAGAAAGGAAAAAGATAATTTGACAGAGAGGGATCATCTTCTTGGAGGAGGAGAAGAAACAGAAGGAAGGAGAGAATGATGGCCCCAAATTGGAATATTACTGTCATCCTGTTTATCTGTAAATAACCTAAGAGACCATTCTATCCACTGTTCCACTAAACTATGTACAAATATTAAAATACTAACAAACTTTTGTTATTGTCATCCTGCAGACTCATGCTATACCCATCATTGACTCAGCACAGAATTTGAATTGTGTGATATCTTAAGTCTATATTCCTTCTCAAAGCATTTTTACTAAAAACAAGCAATTGAAGATTTTAACTTACAGATAATATTATGTGTTTATCATATTAGACTTGTGCCTCATGGTAACATACCATTGTGTCAGTTATCAGTTGAATAGAGATGTTACCTAGTTTATTATTGTTATTTATTTCAACTATTTTCGTCTTTATAATTATGTTTGTCTATAAATAAATTAATATTCAAAACAGTAACATTTTGTAAACTTTGTGAACAATATAATATTGACATGAGTACATTTAAGACATCCGCATAATTTCCTTTAAGCAAGTTGGGTTCTTTTTCCTGAGAAGTACATATTCCAAATGCAAATGAAAGTCATGCAAAACTCCATGTTAATTTTGAGACAAAACCTGCATTCAGTCAAACTACTCAGCAATGTCTCACTATGCCTGGAATCGTATATCCTGAATGCCAAGGACATTCTGGGTTTTTAAGGATGTCTTCTTGTTATCATAGAACTTGGAAGTAAAACAAGATTTGAAATAGCGAGTCCACAACTGAGCCTCAGGTGAATACATATATAGGAACAT
>NW_010177894.1:0-4354 GCF_000695765.1 Mesitornis unicolor | reverse complement strand
TGTCCTGTCGATCACCTTTATCTCCAGTTCCAACTTGCCTGACTAACATGTCACTTAACTGCACACTGGCAGCATATGGTGATCTTGGTGAAGACTTCAGCACAATGATTTCTGAAAAGATAGCCCAAAGATAACAGGGGCTAACAAGATTATAGGTACTACACCACATATAAGCTGTTTTGGTTTGGGGTTAATAAATATGGTTATATGTCTAATGTAGCTTTCTCAAAGCAAGAATTTCTCACTAAGCAAAGATTTTTATTGTTGCATATCCATGAGATAAAAGTAAAATGCAAACCTTTTAGGATTGTCTATTTAGAAGCTAATGAAACTGAAAAAAGGCCAAAAGGAAGGGTCAGCTAAACAGATTCAGTCACAAACTGGGTGGTGATCATGCTGTTTCTGCATAGACCCATGACTCAGGTTTGCTAATTGAAAAAAAACCAACATTTAAACCAAAAACAAATATAGTATGAAGTTTCTTTTTTGATTTTGATCTAACAAAATCTTGCATTTTTATTTTTGCACAATCCTTTCAGCTGAAGACAGTTATATCAACTATTTGGGAATTTTAAGATACTGACTACTAAAAACCTTTGACAGATACCATCAGAAGCCAAGACTTTCATATTTGCACTGTTTACCATTCTACCAGAATCACCGTGTGGCAGAGGGGAGTTTATTTTCTCTGTAGACTATAAACTAAATCTTCTGTTTCAGCTAGTGATCTAAGAGAAGGACCCTGTTACAATCTCAACCTCCTCTCTCTACTGAGGATCAGAGTATGATTTTCTGTCACAGACACATTTGCCCTAGCTAGCAAGAAAATGTGGTAATGAAAAATCAAAAGCATAAAGGTCTGACAGAGTAAAGAGAGTAAAATTTATTATAGAGCTTAAAACTTAAAATACAAGCTTTTACATACAGCTGACACTTGGGTGCACAAAGACTGCAAAAAAAAGATGTTTTGAAAGCAAAAAATAAAATCACTATTTAAAAAAAATATTCTGTTCATAATATGGAAATTTACACACTGTAAACAAAATTTGTGACAAAATAGTTTGATAAAAGTTGGTAACAGTAGATTATGACTATATATATGAAACAATTTACAAACTAACAGTGAACCTTTTCAGTGCTCATTAGATACACAGCACCTATCTAGTCAGAAAAAGACTCCTCATTACCTCTGTATGCCATTGCGGTGGGCTGACCACAGCTGGACACTAGGTACTCACCAAAACTACTCTATTGCTCCCCCCCCTCAGCTGAACAGGGGACAGAATATATGGTGAAAGGGTCATGGGTTGCGATAAGGACAGGGAGAGATCACTCACCAATTACCATAATGGGCAGAAACAGGCTCAACTTGGGGAAAAATTAATTTAATTTATTACAAAATGAGAGTAGGACAATGAGGAATAAACTCAAATTTTAAAAACACCTTTTCCCTACCTCTCCCTTCTTCCTGGGCTAAGCTTCACTCCAATTGCTCTACCTCCTCCCCATAGGGGACAGGGATTGGGGGTTGTGGTCAGTTCATCACACATTTTCTGACACTCCCTCCTCCACAGGGGGAGGATTCCTCAGATCCTTTCCCTGCTCCAGCATGGGGTCCCTCCAAGAGGAGACAGTTCTTCATTAACTGCTCCAATGTGGGTCCTCATAGAACCATAGAATGGATTGGGTTGGAAGGGACCTTAAAGATCACCTAATCCAACCCAACTGCCATGGGCAGGGACACCTCCCACCAGACCAGGTTGCCCAAAGCCTGTCCAACCTGGCCTTGAACACTTCCAGGGAGGTGGCATCCATAATATCCCTGGGCAACTTGTTCAAGGGCTACAATTCTGCATGAACTGTTCCAGTGTGGGTTCCTTCCACAGACTGCAGTCCTTCAGGACAGACTGCTCCAGCGTGGTTCCACCAGAACTAGCATGGGAGAAATCACCATTTTAGACAGCCATTTTACTACTGTAAACAGCAACTTCTGTTCTTAAATCTTGACTTATAAATAAAACAGCAGTGCATTGAAACCTGTTGCTGTCTTTAAGCTCAGTTCAATATGAGATCCTGTCCTTCGCTGTCAGCCAACAGAACTTCTCTACCTGCAGAAGCTGACTTCAAGTTTTATTGGGAAACAGTGTAAAATTCCTCTCAGTCAGCACTGCAATCTCACAGTCAGCATTCTTTACTATACCAGTGTCCAGGAATATATTACTTATTTTTCAGACCCTATGTCATTTATAGTAATTAATATTTTAAAAGCATGATTTTCACCCAGACAGCCTGTAATGAAGGCCACTTGATACTCTGTTTGTTTAGCTACTCTTAACACATGACCACACTCTCCTGTGATTGTATTCTAGTTTGGATGGAAAATACACATACATATTTCCATATAAACATATACACACACACATTTGCAATTGTGACACACATTTGCAATTTCACAATAATGGCTTCACATAAAATGAATATAACATACTATGAATGAAAATACCAGATCCAAATACCTGTAAACTAAATATCTGATGAAAGAGTAAAAATTAAAATTTATATTAGGTCTTTTCATTCTTCTTTTTGCAGAGGGGAAAATAAGGACATGTAGTAGTTTGGAATTCATTTATAGACATATGAGCAGCATTATAGTCAAGTACAATTACCTAGTCTTCAGTTAGAGTAACTAAGAACTGAATCCCATCTGTTCTTATTTATATGTGGCCAAAAAAACATAATAGAACAAGGATTGTATGCAGAAACATTATTTTTCATTAGAACTATTTGTATAAGGGAGAAAAGAAAATAGGTAAGTTTCAGACAGATCTGAAATAGAAGCAACAAAGATAAATTCAAAGCTCAAGTTTTTAAGACTGAAAACAACTATTCTTCTGCTTAGTTGGACATTCTTCTGTTTTATCATCTGCCATGTCTAGCACCGATAGCTCATATACATACTTAAACTTTTATATTTAAACTCACACATGCAGGTCATCTCACTATTTCTACTATAAGCAGATGCCAGAAATAGTAACTTCTTTTATTGTACACTTGTGTTTAATGCTCCCAAGAGATGGCCTGTTCTGCAGAATGAATGAATGATAAATGACTAATGAAAAAAGCATGAAAAATTAGCAATGGCTTGAATGCTATGATTATGCAATCTTATAATGTCTCTTCAAAATGCAATATGTAACTGTATTTACATTCTCCTCAAAGGTCTCTTTACCACTCATGAGATAGAACAGGTATACAAATTGTGTATTATGAATATGGCTTCTGCAAACTAACAAGTATTTTAAACAACTGACATGCAGACATACTATAAAAATAGATCAGACTAGTGTAATCTGAAAACAGATTACCATTAAAAGTATACCACACTCTTACAAAAATGACCCACTAACAAAGATACAGAAGTTCATAGCCAATTCTTTCATAAATCACAGTACTGTTCTTCCAAGAATCTTTAATAATTAGATTGTCTTGTTGACCTTCATTGACTTTCGTTCATTCTGTCTTGCCTGATGTTCATTGTGCTTTGAAAAAGTAATATTGGATTATGAGGACAGATTTATAAGTTATGCACTAAAGCTCTGTGAATGGGAAGCACACTGGTCTGGAACTAATGGCACAGATTTTGCTCCTATGAAGAAGATCTATGATAAGTGAGATATGGTTTAGTAATTTTCTTTTAAGTATTGCAGCCTATTATATATGAAGCCCGGTTCTGCATTATTTTATGGAAATTCAATATTTTGACTGTTCTGAATTAGATTCTACAAGTATTAGTTTATTTTACATTCTATCCAATAATAGAAGGGGCAAAAAGTAACAGTTCTGAAGCAAAAATTGAAAGGTTGAGGTACAATACAAGCTGCTTAATTTCTAACTAAAAAGCCTCACGATTAATAAAAACTTACAGAAGCTCAAACAGAAATAACTGGAAAATATGTAATATAAATAGTTGCTGACACAGAACGAACACTACGTTCTCTCACTTAAACAGGTGCACTGCAATATATGTGGATCTTAATGTGCAATGTTTTCCATGTAAAATATATAAATAAAAGTTTGTAAAAGATGTGAGATATTCCTCAGAAGAAATACATCTAGCAGGATAAACTCTGCAAGAGTAAAATACTCTCTCATATAAGTAAAGAGGGAGTCTGTCATGAATGTAATATATTAGGTATCCATTGCAGAAGTCAGCTCTCATCACAGAAGAAATCCCCTTTCCCAGAATTGTTTACTACACAAATGTTTACCTTTCTTGGTCAGACACCAGCTTAACCATACTTAATTTTGGGCAAGATGGGAGAAGGGAATCACAGAATCGCTCAGTTGGAAAAGA
>NW_010177893.1:3819-26417 GCF_000695765.1 Mesitornis unicolor | reverse complement strand
CTCCCTCTCCTTTCTTTCTTCAACCGACCTTTGGTGGTTTTTAAAGTTTTTCTCCTCAGGCCCCACTCCTTTCTCTGCTGCAGGTCACTTCTGATGGTTCTGAAGAGTTCCCGGCTCTCTCTTTCGGGCTGGAGCTGCAGTGAGGCTTAAGTTTAAGTTGGGGTTGAGGCTGGCCCAGCCTGGCCAGGCAGGGCCGGGGCCATGCCACCCGCACCTGGGGCCATGCTGCTCGGGGCCGGTGCCAGAGAGAGCAAGAATGTGCCCTGCATACCCCTTAAATCCATGAATTCGCAGGGGCGCTGATTGGCTTGGCCCTGGTCAGACGTGGGTCTGACAAAGGCAAAGGGGGAGCTTTCCAGGTAGCTTCTTACATCCATAGCCCTTCCCCTGTTACCAAAACAAAACCAAAAAATCCCCTCACAGGAAACCCAATGCAGTGAAGTGTAAAACAGAAAGAGCCACTTTCTGAAAGGACTCGGGTAGAGTAAGATGGCCCTACAGAATTCTCTGGTCATCTAAAAGTTTGTGTTGGAAATTCTTCCAGTTGGTAGAGTGCTTTGTCTTCTGCTCCATAAACAGCTGCACGCGTTTGCCCACCTTTTGCTGGCGGTGTTAGACAGCATGGTCTGCCAGCCTGGGGCCTGAGCCCTGCAGCACCCTCAGCCCCTCTTTTGTCTGGGGAGGAGGAGTGGGAGCAGCAGTGCCAGCCAGGTCTGGCTGTTTCACCTCAGTGCATGCTAATACCCTCCCTTGTTACCTCCTTTTCATCGCCAGCCCCTACCTGTAGATCTGCCTGTGTCTCTGACCCCCGCAGTTTCTGAAAGCTTCTGTGTTCTTTTCCTGAATGCCGGCTATTTAATCACCACTGCCAAAAATCCCTGTAATTAAGGGATTCAAATCGGTGACAAAGGCTCCCTTCTGCCACTCAGGTGAGCTGCCCCCAAGAGTCAGCTCCCACCCCGGTGCCATGGGCCTCCTGGGCTGCTCGGGGACAATGGCACAAGGAGTGTCCTGCCCTCAGCCAAGCAGCAGAGGTCAACAGGTGACCCAGGGAGAAGTGGAAGTGGGTAGTTAGTTTGGAAGGTATTATTTAAAGTTAATAAGCTACAATTATATTGCTTGAACAGTAATCCCTTTGTTTCCCTTTGCTTTTTGCATGTTTTAATGGGGGAAGGTTATTTTTTAATCTGTTGTTAGGGTGCTTTTACTTTTTAAGAAAATAAGACAAAAAGCATTTTTTCCATACTTAAAATGCTTTCATGTGAAGCCTGTTTGTGTTTCATATTTCCCATCTGTGCCTGAACATTAATAACATGAATTTAATGGGGTCCTGCTTAAAATGCAGAATCTTTTTCTTTTTTTTTCCCCTTCCCTTTTTTTCTTTCCTCTGAGAGAAATTGTACAATACCTGAAACCCATCTCTGCAGTCCCCTTAGCTGGCTTGGTCCCATATGGCACTGGGTGAAATTTATGTTGACTCTTCCTCCTTGCTCAGCTCAGTAACTGGGAGCAGATCATAGTCCTTTTATTTAACTCGGCTCTGTTATACCAGTACTGTAAGTCCTCAGGCAAATAAGTGGTTTAAATTGATGTTTAGATTCAGTGTGGGTTTTAATAATACTCTTCTTGTGATTTGGAGCCATTTGAGTTTAATTGACTTTCATCAAGAAAAGAGGCTCACAACCATTTATGGTTGGATGTGTACCTTCTTTTTATGTCTGAACGTAAGTCCTGTTGATGTTGTCGGGAGTTGTGAGGCTTGGTTCAAAGATCAGGTAGTCTGTACGTGTCAAACAGGACTTTTTCTTCCCTTCTGTTTCATGGTTAATTTATAGTTTTTGTTATTGGCATAGTGTGTTTAACAGTGGGCACTAAAAGACTGCAGAGACAAAGGCTGGGAAATGACCTTTCAGCTGACAGCGATGGGAAGCTGCTGTTCCCCACAGGCCCGGTGCAGAGTGGGAGTCAGGTGCTTTTGCTGATGGGCAGAAAGGTTTTGCTGACGGGAGGGGAATAGCAAGACTCGGGAAGGTCTGCTGTAAGTGAGGCTCTCAGTCGTGCGTTTTCTTCCTGTTATCTGCTAGTTTTTGATCCCTTTTAACTCATCTCCTGAGAGCTCTTTCTCTCACCCACTCCTGTTTTCCTCCTCTATCCATTCACTGTTTTCAGACTTTTAACCCGGTCTCACCCCAGTGTCCCTGGCAGGCCTGGTCATCTCCTGCCTCAGTCCAGGCAACAGGTTGGGCATTGCAGGCAGTGCCAGTCTTGCCATCTTGCCTCCAGACTGGATCTCTCCTCCTTCCTTCCTTCTTCTCTCCATCCCAGACTCTTTCTGGCTAGCTAACCTGGGTCTGACATGCTGGGAGACTTGGACTTTCATAGGAAAAGGCAAAGTGAGGAGTAAGCAACAGTAAGCCCTTCTCTTTGGCACTGTTCTTACACCTGATCCTGAACTTTCGATGAATGACGGGTAAAAGCCCAAATTGTATCTCTACATCTGCATACCATTAGTTGCTGGGGAACTTCAAATGCCAGTGCACGTTTGGCTGGACCGACTCCTCAGTGTCTTCCCTAACAGACTAAACTCTTGTGTGAACTTTTCTTAATGCCACTTCTCCATTGAAGTTTAAAGCTGAACTAATTATATACGTAACTAGATACAGTATCACTTGTGTAGGTGTAGAAATAGTAATCTGCAGAATTAACATACTATACGACGTTATTATCTCCAACTCGGAGGGTTAGTAGAGAAGCTCTGCCATCAGGAGTTCTTTGCCCCCTTCAATTATACAGTGAGCAAATGAATGAACAAACTCCTGGGGATGTGCATTTTTGATGGTCAGGGATTTTTTTTTTTTGCTGCCATCCTGATTTCTGTGTTTAATAGACTGCTTCCAGTTTTAAATTTGCAGTTAAGTAAATTTGGAGGTATTGGCATTTGCCTAATTACGCTTGAAAATCAATCTACCAAAGCACCTCTGTTGTAGCATTTAAATCCGTATGTGATAGGGCCAAAAAGCAATTTGGCCCTTTTTTTTTTACACAGAATTGCAAATACACGTTTGAAGAAAAAGTAGCTGAAGCGCAAGCTTTCTTTTCTTTCTTTAAATGCTGAGATGCAAATACGGAGATTTGCGTTTCTTTTGATGCTGTGTTGATGCCAGGAACACTTAGAGCAGTTTGAGGAGTCTCCTGCCCCGCTGGTAAGTGTGTGTTGTGTCATGGGCTGTTGTAGGGGAGCTGCCGAGCACAGGTCGTGGCAGGTCCAAACAGCTCAAGCCTCAGCAGGTGAAGAAGTCTGAACTTGTCTCAAGGGAAGGTGCTGTTTTGAACTGTAATGCTCTGTTTTGTTCTGGCAGGCGCAGTAAGTACAGTAAGGCTAAGCAAGAGGCAGATGAGGAGAAACATTTGAACCAAGGTAAGAGGCATCAGTGCTGGGCTTTTTGATTTGATCTGTAAAACATGTCCCACGTTCAGTTACTTGGGAAATAAGGGATGACATTCCTCTTGATGGATATGTTTCTGTTTTTCTCTCTTGCGAACGTCCTTCTTCAAAACTGTGCACTTTAGTAACAGGGAAAATAGAAGTATCTGGGTGAAACTTTTGAGGGGACAAACAGAAGAAAGGTTCATCGAATTTTTCCATTGTTCCATTCCACTGAAAGACATCAATTCTTGGCTAGTGATACCTAGACATGAATCTCCCCCACAGTCCTCTGCTAAGGCAGTTTCTGGATGGGCTGGATGCAATCCTGCAGGAAAGGGAATGTGAACTTTGCTGCTTTTTTTCCAGGACTGAATCCTACTGTTTCTTCCCTCTCAGTCATCCAGGTAGCAGATCTAGGAGCTGAGCTCAGCGTTTCTGGGCTCCCAAAAGGGAAATGTGATGTGTTTTAGTCTCATAGGTCCATAGATAGGCTATTAGCGTGTTAGTGATGGCAGTGATCTGTGAAGCTCATTTATTGGTCAAAGCGTGATTCCTGACATCAATATTGGGAAATATTAAATATTTACGTTTTAAAACAAATCACATGGAGGGGAAAATACATGAAGTCCTTCCTTCCTTCATCAGTCATTCCTGGCTTACAGTACATTTTTATTGTACACTGTCTTTGCTGTTGTATATCATTAAGGCTTCAGTCTCATATGTTCTGTGTTCAGCAGCATGTAGATCAGTGACTTCAAATAAAATATTTCTGCCTTGCAGGTGTTAGAACATATGTGGATCCTTTTACATATGAGGATCCAAACCAAGCTGTGAGGGAATTTGCCAAAGAAATTGATGCCTCTTGCATAAAGATTGAAAAAGTTATTGGTGTGGGTAAGTGCCAGAACTTTTGTATTTTTTCTCTGTAAATATAGTTTTAAATTTACTTTTAGGAAGCATGAAATCCTATGATTTTTGTATGACAGTTCCCTCAAATGAACTGACATAACGGTTGGACAACACAAGTGCATACTTCATGTTCATGACCGTGGATTCTTGTGCCTTTTTCCTTAAGGGGAATTTGGTGAAGTATGCAGTGGACGTCTCAAAGTACCAGGAAAAAGAGAGATCTGTGTTGCTATCAAGACTCTAAAAGCTGGTTACACTGATAAACAAAGGAGAGATTTCCTGAGTGAGGCCAGCATCATGGGACAATTTGACCACCCCAATATCATCCACTTGGAAGGTGTAGTTACTAAATGTAAGTAGGTAATTTTCATGACAAGGCCAATTTGGAAGTCACTGAGAAATTTAAGTCTGTGGTAGTGTATGCTGGGTTTGGTTTGTTGGGTTTTTTTTACCCTCTTTCCTGTGCAATGACAGATGGAACAGGTCCACTGATAGCTAATATGAGGAAATCAGTGTAGGACAAGTCATTAATCTTCTTGTCAGCTATAAATGGGTTTATGGTTTCAACTGATACTCTGTCTGTAGGCAGCTTGTACAAAATTTTGTAGGGGGAATTAATACTGCAGGGATTGGGGTTTTTTCTTCCCCTTTTTGCTATGCCAAGCAGACATCTTTCACATCTTTGCTAGACTGAGCTGATTGTTACGGGATAGGCAAAAGCAGATGGCGAGCAAAGAATTTAAAATGGTTGGGGGAAAAATACCAAAACAAAACTACAGAGTCATATGTTTAAGGTACAAAGCACAGGTGTAAGGAGCAAGCCTTTGAAATGAAGTAGGCTATTTTAGTGTGAAACTTGCTTATTTGTTGTCTCTGATTTACAGGTGTGATAGTTTCACTCTGTAGAATTTACCTGGCCGATCTTTTTGTTTAGTTGGTTTGGGTGTTTTTTAAAGTCTGTTAGCATTCAGTGTGCCATGAACCCTGCCTCAGAAACAGAATGACAGGGCTTGCTGGATACCGTTTGTAGGTTGGAGCTGAAAATACACCTGTGAGACAGATGTGCTTGGGTCTGACTTGATAAGGTGCCACTGCAATGGTGTAGTTATCGTCCCTACCCCAGCTGCCCTAGGCAGCATGTTGGTGACGTCTGGCACTCATCTCTGATCTGAAAGACCCTTTGGACGTAGAGGCTTGTGCTCAGGGCAGCAAAGAAAGCAGACAGGGATCTTATGAGCTGCTGCTAATGGGTGGAATTTGTAAAGCTTACCTTCTGCAGCTGGTGGTGTGCGTGCTGAATGTGAATGCTGGGTATTGCTAGTGTAAGGACTTAAAATTAGATATGAATGAAAAGTTAAAAAGTAAAATATAGCTAGAAGAACAAAGTATCTCCCACAAGAGGTTGTCCAAGCCATCAGTACCACTGAAAAACCCTGTCCCTCTTAAATGTTGGTGGGAGCTGGCTACTCTGCCACTTGTTTTCTGGACATCTTACCCTTGCTTTTATTTGTGTTTCTCTCTCCTAGTCTGCTGTGTCTCACAGTCATTGAAAATGGCTCCTCCAGAGTGTCAGTTTGCTTTTCAAGACGAGTTCCACTAGGGAAAACAGAGGGTTGGACTTCTTTTGCCCATCGTTTACTGGGGGCCTTCCTCAAAACTGAAATTAAAAGATAATCTGTTTAAATTTTGCAGGTCTGAATCTCTCTTGGTTTTGTAACAAAGAGCAGGGGCAGTGGTCAGGCCATTTTTTTTTGCTACAGACAGTGATTTCTGTATAGCACCTCTGTAAAAGAAAGCCAACCGGGGAGTCTTTGTGTTGAAATCCCACCGAGGCTGGAAGCCCCTGAGCTATTACAGCTCTAGCAGTTATAAATGACTGTATGCATTTGCATAATGCAGTTGTCACTGAATTAAAATGATTTGAAATTTTCACCGAGGAGGTGGTAGCCTGACCTGGGAATGTTTCATTGCCTGGCTCACAGTAAGCGATGCCTCCGCAGCGAGCCAGCGTGGTTACCTCAGAGCTGGTGTGTTTGGTAAACAGGGCTACTTAAGAAGACATTTATCTCAATTTCTCTGTAGGTTTTCTGAATGCAGTGATAAATGAATACATTTAATAAACTGAAAATTAAAATGTGAGATAAATAGTGGTGTAGATGGGGGTTGAGAGAGGCAGCAAAAGCCCATGAATACATTATTGGCTGCTGGTCAAGTACTTTAATAATTGACTCACTGATGGTAACTTCTCCTCTCTCCATTTCCCTCCCCTGCTAAAGAAGTGCCTGAGTAATGAAATTACGTGTTAATGCACTGAAAGAGTCTTCCTTTCTGTGTTGACATAGTATCTTTTGATTGGGGAAGGTTAATTAAAACTCATTTAGCTGTATTTGTTCAGTGGAAGGGTTCTGGTCACAGTTACAAAGGATAAATGAAACAGTGACATATGCAGATTTGATTGGAATATTTTCTCTTTCTACCAAAGAATGCTTGCAGAGGTGAATTAGAGGGAGAAGGATGTTTTACTGCATGCCTTTCCTTAAGGGTGCAAGTACTCAGCCAAGGTCACTAAGCCCTTCATGCAGAGCAGTTTGCTTTATGCGACAGCATCGCTTCTCTGCTGCATCCATGCAAGCCAGAAAGGGTTGAGCTGCCAGAGTTACACTTCATGGGCATGCCAGTTTGCATGGGACCAAAACAGTAAGAGGTTTGGCATCAGTTGGGAAGGGGAGGAAAAGCAGGAATAGTAAATGGCCTGCAAAGGATAAATCGGGACTGAAATGGTGAAAAAAAGTAATGATGAGTAGAATAGATGATGTATTGCACAGAGATGTCGGCCTAAGTGAAATGATGTAAAAGATTGCAGTACGGTCAATCCTTATAGCATATTGTTTTCTAGTAAAAAAAAAGTTACTTCAAACCCAGAAATCCTCAACAAATGAAGAGAAAAGCATAGTGGTGAAACCCACACTGAGGCAGAAATGATCGGGGGAACTTTCAATGTGGCAACATTTCGTGGTAGGGTACTTTTCATAGCTGGTTGTTCTGGTGACAGAAGCAAGGAAAGGTTGAGTGGTTCTGATGCCAAGACAGAATGGAGCTCGGTCCAGGTGACGTGTCCATTGAACCCTTCTTTCCCCATAATGTTCCCTTATTCAGAGCTGCTTCAGGAAGCACAAAAGCAGAGTTTCTCTGGGAAACTGTCTTTTATTTAGGAAGAAACTCTATAGTTCCTGTAACTACAGCATAAATGGGTGGAAGGGCTGGTGCCGATCATCAGGTGCTGCCTTGACTTCAGGTGGGCTTAACAGTGCTCATCGTTGGACCAGGCCTTTGCTATTCAACCTTTGATAAGTTACTTCTCTACATCTCTCATTGCTCACTTTTAGAATGGAGATGATTTTGAACCCATTTCTGCAAATATCTAGATGCTGAATATCCAGCGTTATTTAACCCCGTAAAATAATTGATGTTACTTGTGTGGACCTAAATGTTTTCAGTTTCAGCATTGTATGACTTTGTAAAGTTCCTGAAGACGACATCAAGTGTTATTTATATATTTGCTGTTGTTTTAGGCAGGGAAGTGCCTGGAAAGCATCCCCACGTCAGTAACATCACATTACATTTCTCTTCAGATTCTGTACTGCAGCGAGTGCTGCTCAAGCACTGTGCCCTGTACGTGACACAATTCGTTGAATCATTTATCCTGTGGGTGACTTCATGAGCCAGATGGCTTTGGCTCACTTATAAATAACGAGAGACACTGGACACAAATTTGGGACAGAGAAAGTTGGGAGGAACAGCTTGTATTTTGCATTCTTGAATCTAGTTGTCTTGGAGTACCTTGTAGCTGCTGACAGCTTCTAACCCACCTAAAGGGTCGATCTTTGGGAAGAGGCAGACAGACTAAAGCATTCACAAATTCCATTTTGAAAGAGGAAGGCTTTCCAGTCGGCAAGCAATTTAATTACATTAAAGATTTTTGTCAAGTTTGAACAGATCTTTGTTTCTTAGCTCTCACTTATCAATTCGTGTTCCTCAGAGAACAGGAGCCACTTTAACTAAAGACCTTGTCAATGAGTCAGCCAAAGTTAACCTTCCAGATGGGGCCCTTTAAATGTTTCTGTCCTATAATATTTCTTCTCTTGCTCCCCACAGCTGAGGCATAAGCTCAGTGCTTTTCAAATTAAATTAGATTGTGTAAGCCAGGTGTCTTGGCAGTAAAATCATGTGCAAGCCATTTTTATCCCATTAACATCGGTGTTCATCAAGGAATTGTGTTTTTCTTTCTGCAAACTCTAGGTAAACCGGTAATGATCATAACTGAGTACATGGAGAATGGCTCCTTGGATGCTTTCCTCAGGGTAGGTGACTTCTTCATAATAATTCAAGGAGATTTTATACTAGGAAACATTTTCTGGTTTTCATTCTGGTTCTTTTTGCGGAAAGACACTGAAAATTCAGCATTTTTAGAGAAATTATGTTCATACTTAGAAAATTCCGTTTTCTGATGTTGTTCCTATCAAAAAACCAAAATAAATGTAAAGTGGAAGAATATAGGAGAAATGTAATGTTTAAAATAGCAGGGTCTTAAATAAACCATGTTTAATGGGAACAGTTCTGACTGCTCCAGTTTTGGAAGTATCGCAATGCTATAAACTGCATTAAACCCAGATTCATTGCAAACTGGCTACTGAATCACTGGGAGCTGTGACAGAAACTCTGGGTTTTTACTTTACTGATGAATTATAGACACTAGTCAGGAGAGTGAGGAAATACCTTTGAATTTCATCTGAGCGAGGACGGGAATCCAGAGAGATGCTCTTTGCCGGTTCCAGCAATGGCAATAATGCAGCTTTTAGCTTAATGCTCTGTGATTTTCTTCCCTTCCCCATGTGCAGAAGAATGATGGCAGGTTTACAGTCATCCAGTTGGTGGGGATGCTTCGTGGCATTGGCTCAGGAATGAAGTATCTGTCAGACATGAGCTATGTGCATCGGGATCTCGCTGCTCGGAACATACTGGTCAACAGCAACTTGGTCTGCAAGGTGTCTGACTTCGGCATGTCCCGGGTCTTGGAAGATGACCCTGAAGCAGCTTATACTACACGGGTAAGGAGGGAAAGAAAATGTCTAGTGGATTTTCTTGCCTACATGTTTGTTTTTTCTGTAGGTGGTGACAACGGTTTGTTTTAAAATAATCTCAGTCACGTGTGAAAACCTAGATATCACAACCTAAGAATAAACATTGACCTAGACTCCGTAGCCGGTATAAATTGATGTAATGTCACTGCTACATCAGTATTCCTTCTCTGAGGATGTGACCTGTGTATTCCTACGTTTCCTTCCGTGTGCTAGAGTGCGTGACAGGAATCTGATGCCAGAAATTAGAGCTTTGGCTTCTATTCCTTCTGATATCTACAGACATACGTAACGATTTCCAAGTGGCTAGTCCCACTGAGATTTCATACAGCGTGTGTAGATATGCTACCAAAAAAACCCAAAAGATAAATTCACTTTTGCCCATCACAGAGCTAGTCATAAATTTGACCTAAATAATTTGGACTGGGAAAAATGCGAAGCCTGCATTCCCGTTTTTTGTTTCTTTCCCATTTTATCTGTATTCCAGCATGCCACTGCTAACCAATTTTGCTAAAGCCATTTTAATATGCTGCATGTGGAATAGTACTAATGCAAGTACTTCTGACCACAAAACAGCATCCTGACCGTTACCGGCCTTTGTACCAATACCCCTGTAATTAACATGGGCACAAAGGAAAAAAGTCAGAGTGTATAAAGTCTATTTTTTTAATTGCTTGTTTTCGTCGTTTTTAAATATCTGCCATTCTCCATCTGTTCTCCCTAGTGCAGAGTTTGTTTACAGCACTCAGATTTTGCAGCTTAATCCCGACACGCATCCTTTAATGGATTCACAGTTCATTACAGGGAAGGGTAGTCTCATGTAGTATTAAATGCTGGCCAGCCCTGGTATTTCTCACTCATAAGGGTGACAAATGGAAGAGGCAGAAGCAGAGGTCTGAAAAGCTGTACTCAGGAAAACCAAAGTTCAGACACACACACAAGGGGAAAGACGGAGACGACTGAAAAGCTTCCCTTTGAATTTAGTGAGTGGAGTTATAGTATTATGTCTGCTCTCAAGAATAATCTACAGCGAACCAATGACATTTGCTTTACAGTGCGTTGTCTTCATTTGGTTTCTGTGATGAAGGATCAGGAACATTCAAATGAACTCCACTGTACTCGAGCAGCTAAATAAAAAGAGCTTATTGATGATTTTTAGAATGACACCTGTCTATAAACAATGCCCATGCATCTGTGTCTGAAAGGAGGAATGGAGCTTTTTCGCCCAGAGATGATGCAATAGAATGCAATTTTTAAAGTGTACTTTTTAAGACAATGGTGTGTTCTGCTTTCTGTTAGTAGTGTAACTCATTTGAGTGAGAGCATCCTATGGCCACACAAGACACATACTGCTGCAGCCTGATTCACACGGGGCCTGGTGCAGAGGCCAAAGAAGCCAGGAGAAGGACCCCTTTTGATTTCACTCTGCTTTGGAACAAATCCATATTAAACACTCGAGAGAGATATTTTGAGAGAGATATTGGGACAATAACCTATTAGGTATGCGCATGCTGCACTCAGTTATGGATAAAAACTATCTAGAAGATTGCTGAGGAAAAAAAAACAACCTACCAAAATAAACTTAATCCAAAAAGCATAAAAGCAAATGAAAAACCCTAAAACCTTTGTTCAGCTCAAGTCGTTCCCCAGATGGAACTGCGGGAAACCAAAAGTTCAATTAAAAACACCTTGCATATTAGCATAAACAAAAGGAGAAATTTCTGGCCTGGGATCACTCAGCTAAGGCAAAATCAGATAAACAGGATGGAGTGAGTTCCTTTTAAAACAGTGCAGGACCTCAGTGGGCCAAACCAGATGCCCCAGTGTTTCTAGTTGTTTAAAAAGAAGTATTGTAGCAAGAGGCAGCGCTCTCCAACAGGTATCAAAAGCAGACTTGCACCCTGGTCTGCTGTTGAACTCCTCCCACAGGGACTGGGAGAGCCCAGAGGCTTGCTTGCCATCTCGCGTATCTGTTAAGAGTTGGGATAATTGCCCATGGGAAACACCACAGTCCTCCTAAATCTTCCCAGTTTATCCTCTCTTTATTTTACCTTTTTGAAAAGCAAAATGTTTCTAATCCCATTTTTCTGAAACAAGCCAAACAGGTCAGACAGGCAAGCAAGGAAATAGTAATTAACAGCATGTATTTTATTTGTTTTGTCAACTAAATCTCTAATATATACCATGTAAAACCCCTGGCTTGTTCTCATGGTTCAGCATAGCCCTAAGCAGGGATCTCTTAGAGGGCTGATAAAAATACATTTAACAATTTACTGGTTCGCCTCCTTGTGACTAAAGAAAACAGATGGGCAGCGTTGCCTCCTGGTTGGATCTGACAGTTTTATGGCAAGAGAAAGAGAAAGTGGATGCCTTTTTAAGAAGGATTCTGGTATTGCGCACGGAAAAGCATTTTGGGTTTTTAATGACGGCGTAGAACAGCGTCAGCCACGCACATTACTGGGTCAGTGACTCACTAGCCTGTGGTTTCTTTTATTTGTGACAGGGTGGCAAGATTCCCATCAGGTGGACTGCACCAGAGGCAATTGCCTACCGTAAATTTACATCAGCCAGTGATGTGTGGAGCTACGGCATCGTCATGTGGGAAGTGATGTCTTACGGAGAAAGACCTTACTGGGATATGTCCAATCAAGATGTGAGCTTCCTTCTGAGCTTCCTCTTCTTTTTCTCTCCCTTTCCCCCCCACACCTTTATCTGTGTCCTTAGGTGTATGCTGATTTGTTTCTGTTTCAGTTGCTGTATAGTCATAAGACATTACTGCAGGTTTTTAAAAGGATATAATTGGTGGTAGATTACTGTTTTCTCAGGGAACCTCTCTGGAGCTAAGACTTCCTTGAGCACTTCAAGCCTGTTCTGTGGGCAGGGAATGGGGGATTCTCAAGTTAGAATCTATAACTTCTGCATGTATCTCTTTTCCTTTCCTTTTTACTTTTTTTTTCCTTTCTTTTTTCCTTTTTTTTTTTTTAAAAAAAAAGAAAGAAAGAAGAACAGAGGGAAGGGAAGCTAATATATTTAAACTGCCAGATCATAATACTGTCAAGAGAGGGAAGATTTGCATGTTGATATTAAATCTCAACTTTATTGAAAGTCTTTAAGGAAAACCACTTGAATTTAATAGGGCTTCCTAATAGTAGTTAATCCTTCAAGCCCCAGTATGCTTGTAATTCCTTCAGATGATTTTATTTCTTGTAGGATATCTAAAACAACACGTCTGAAATCCAGTTCTGATTATCAGCCAGAGCATCCTTGTGACAATTGCATAGCTGCCCCAGGAGGATGTTAAAAAGCAGCTTTCCTAAATGACCATTCTTAAATTATGCATGTCCTGTTTAACTGTACCATCTGGACCACTTCAGTGTATTCCAAGAGGGAACATGCACAATGCACAATTCTGCTATTCCAGAAGAGTGTTTAATAATAATGCTAATAAGAGCTTTTGCTAATAGAATTTGTATTAAATGAAAAAAAAAAAAATCCCAGTGAAATTGAGGCATAGATTATCCGTAATTCTTTTCCCAGGGGATTTACAAACATATAAAGGAAGAAGAAAATATTAATCTGAATATACGGTCATGGGAGTGGTTAAGTCATTTTACAAGTCATCTGCTTTCTTACGTAGAGCTGAACATTTTCAAAGAGTGTCTAGATGTGGATGGCATTTAATCTAAATGGGGGATATAATTTTAATTTCCTTCTGATGTGAAATGTCTCTTCTGGCACCCAATGTTGCTTTCCTTTGCTAACAGGAAGTCATCAAGATTTAGCAAGAAAGTAAAACACCAGCTGTGTCTCAGTTACATCAGGCATGTCTACACAGCACAGCGGAGCTCAGCGCAACAAGCGCAGAGCTGGCGTGTTAGTCTGGTACACACCACAGATAAGTGCTGCTAGAGCACGTCAAAAAGCTGACCTGAACAGGACAGGGAAAATTGATATTGCTGTCTTTGCGTCCTCTTTTTAGTCCGTGGCATGGACATACCATTTTTTCTCTCCTTGGCAATGGTGCGAGCAGTGCTTTCCGCAACAAAGTGGAAGTGAATTTCAAATTATCCTTGGTGTCTGTTGAATCAAGAGAAATCAAAAGGCTCTTCATACTTTTGGAAGTAGTGAGAGCCGCTTTGTTTGTGGTCACTGAATAGCTGCTAATAGTGCAAGCATAGCCCTCGCCCTGTCCTCCCAGTGGATTTTAGCCACTAATTGGACAAGACCAGAACGAGAGAATTTAGTGCAATTCAGTCTCTGCGCACTCCTCGTCTCTATTCTCATGGTGAATCCTGCCAACAAAGTAATATCGATTAATTAAAATCTGAAGGCTTCTAGGCCATGTCCCTGTCATATCAGAATTGAGTCCTGGTCATGTCCCGTTCTCCTGAGAGAGCTGAGAAGGCCTCAGAGTCCTGAGCTCTGGAGCTGTTTTTGGAGGGTTTGAAACTTTTTGCCAGTTTTCTGGTTTCTGTTAAATATGAACTGCGTACTTAAGCTGCTGCATTGGACTTCTGTGACTGTCTTGGAAAAGCTGCTCGAAAGGGTTCTGGTCTCTGCATTGCTTCAGTGCATAGGGCGATGAGAGAACAGGTTCTCTACAAGGCCTGTGCTGTTGTTGGAGATGAGCTAGCCCAGGGGAGAGGGTGATCTGCTGTACCCTAAAAATGATGTGGAAAGTTGAATCTTCAACACACGGCACCCAAAACTGACAGATACGAAAGATTTGCTGTAGAGCTGTTGCTTCTCCAACCCTCTGTCCAGCAAGTATGGTTGCTTAATTCTAACATAGGTTGTTTTGTCATTCCTGCATGGTCCAGCAAGTATGGTTGCTTAATTCTAACATGGGCTGTTTTGTCATTCCTGCATCCCATGTGCTGTTTTGTGATACATTATCCTGCTGTATCTGGTGTTTGCTTTGGATGCTGTACCCTTTCAGTTTTGAATTGCTGAGGAGGAATGACAGTTCTGAGACCACCAACTGCCCAAGTCTGAGTGCAATTTTCCACGTTGTTTCACTTAATTGTGGATTTGCTTCCATACTTTGGATCGCTCTAGGATAAATGATGCTCAGCTGGTAGATGTGAGTAGTGTCTGATGTTCTTTAATGTCTTCCTAATTGTGCCACTTATAGGTTATTAAAGCCATTGAAGAAGGGTATCGGCTGCCACCCCCGATGGACTGCCCCATTGCTCTCCATCAGCTGATGTTAGACTGCTGGCAAAAGGAACGCAGTGACAGGCCTAAATTTGGACAGATCGTTAACATGCTGGACAAACTCATCCGCAACCCCAACAGCCTGAAGAGGACAGGCAGCGAGAACTCCAGGTCAGCTGGGCTTTTGTAATGGTGATGTATGAGGGAGTGCAGCGGAGACGACAGGCAAAGCTGCAAGTCGCCTGAAGCTGTGCGCTGGGATGAAAGCACGCTCTGTAGCTCTGCAGAGCCACACTGCACAGCAGGCACCGCACCGTGCAGGAGAGCAGAGGTGTCGTGCTGGCACTGCTGAACTCCGCTGGGCACCCCAGGCTCTCCTAGCTCTGGGAGAAGGAAAAGGAAATGAGCAGAGCTGGTGCTTTATCGCACCAGCGCTGACCAGGTTTATAGCACGTTCCTAAACATACCCTGAAAAAGTTCTGATGCATGCAAGCTCAGTTCAAAGACAAAATTCGCAGCATCTTTTCCTTCTCCCCTCCCGGTGAAAGGGTTTGAAGGGGCAGCTTTAATGCAGTGTAGCTAACAGGAGCGATGTGGTTTTTCTGCAGGAAAAGTACATCATCAAGTTTTATAAACCCTAGATTTGTGTAGGATTTGCAAATGAGCATTACGGCATTACGGCCAACGCCTTACGGGCACTGGGAAGGTGTGGATTAATTTTTACGTGAATTTGAATTTAATTTTGTGGAAAGCCAGTTTCGTGTCTCCACCGATCCCACATTACATTGGTGTTTTGTTCTGTTGGCTAAGCACGGTATACCTGGTACGCGCAAAAGGCGCAGAGTAGGAAGGAAACTCCCAGAGTTGTAGGGTGAAAACACAATAACTTTGTTGGAACAGATCAGCAGTTTGTTTAAGCTGGTGAAACGCTGCTGAAGTAATAAGAGCTTTACTAATCTACACCAGGCTTATTATATTTTTTCTAATGCCTTTGCTTTGTCAGGTAAACTTGCTTACAGCAAGTACGGAAAAAAGCTTAAAAGAAAAAAAAACAAGAGGAAGATAATGGGAAAATATTTTTAGTAGAAGGGAAGGTACAAAAACATCCATTGCACAACACAAAATTAGGTTTCTTGAATCGGTGAAGGAGTAGCAGAGGTTCTGATTCAGCCTCCAACAGAACAATAGCTGGAAAAAAGCTATTTTCATTTTTAAACTTCTCGGTCCCTTTGTGACTCTTGCTTGCTGTACATTATCAGAGGAGGGATTTTTAACCCTGTGAGGCCACTATCACCACATGTCTTCCAGATTGCCCTAATTGCTTTCGTAGCCTGGCAAAAACGTGTCCACCCTTGAGGCTTAAATGGTGAGAACCACAATATGATCCAGTGTAGTAATTTCGTTTCAGAATCACAGTGTGAACTCCTCCATTTTGCTTTCTTTCCAATTTACAGGTGCTCTTTGAAAATATGTAGATTTTACAAAAGTTAATAGCCTGCTCAAGGCCACTTTGTGTCTGTGTATGTGTATATGTATATATATATGTGTGTGTGTGTGTGTATATATATTTATAAACCAGAAGTTAATGGCCTATTCAAGGTCATTTATTGTTCATGGCTATTTGTAGATCTTTATATTTTCTTCGGGATACAAATTTCAAATATGCACCTAACATCATGAATATATAATGTGTCTTTATATGTGCAGCATAATTGTATATAATTAGGTCGCCATCATTGGTCTTGTGTTAGATAGTACGTTAAAAAGTTGTACCAAGTGTTATCAGCACGTACTCGGCCCCCAGGCAAGACATAGCTATGCTATTGCACACCTAATCTTTGATAGTGTGCATTTTGTAATAAATTGCAAAATTATCATTCTTTTGGTTAGATAGTAATTTATGATGGCATAATGAAACTGCAGATTACGATATACACGAAATAATAAATGAGATATTCAGAAGAGAAGCAGATTTTGTAAAAATAATTACTCACAAATTTGTGCAGAGGAAATGAGAAGCACATTGCACAGTGCAAACAAAGATCAAAGCTCACATGATTCCTGGCACACGCGCTGGTCAGGAATGGAGTGATCAGAGAGGAGATGAGCTCCCTGCTGTCCTCAGTTCCATTGAATGCTTGCCTGCAAGCCTGGCTAGAAACAGGACTTATCTGAACCCGCCCTGAGTTCTACCCTCCAAACCAGTCTGGCAGGTTGTGAGCTCCCAGTTCCTTTGCGTGTACGTCAGTAGCATTTCTGTAGCTGCCAAGCTGAGGTCTGACACGTGTGAGGACTGGCGAGGTCTTACGTTGCTGCCTGTGAGACCCCACTGCAGACCCAGTAGGCTGAATGCCTTCCAGCATTGCCATCTTCTTCGTTTTCCGAACTAAAAGCATTTTCTATGAACTCGGTTGCATCTGAGGTGAAAATTGTAAGTGGCATTGTAGTTCTAATTAGTTCTTAGCAAAAATTGGCCTATTACTTTGCATTTGGTGAAGCTTCTTGCATTGGTCTATGTGGCCGTGCCCCTACTTTCCCGAGTCATTGAAGATAATTGTTGGAAAGCCCAAGCTTTAGTTTGTGATTCCTGATCCAGCTGACCCCATTTCTCTGTCCTTTCACTGTTTGGCTTCCAGACCTAGCACAGCCCTGCTGGATCCCAGCTCCCCTGAGTTCTCGGCGGTTGTTTCTGTCGGTGACTGGCTCCAAGCCATTAAAATGGAGCGATACAAGGATAACTTCACAGCTGCTGGCTATACCACCCTAGAAGCTGTGGTGCATATGAACCAGGAGTAAGTACTTAGCGATATAGCAACAAAACTGGTAAATCTGGATTTAATCGGCCCCTTTTGCTTTGTGCTGCATATCATTACACTCATTAAAGGAATGGAATGCCTTTCATTTGGATGGAGGATAACTTTAAAATGCCTCCACAATGCCTTCACTTATTTAATTAAACATTTCTGTACATCTGCCTCGCTTTTGCTGTGTTGCTTGACTCTTGATATTTTTCTCCGCACCAGCATCTGATCCACGGTTCTCAGCCCCCTGCTTCTTCTCTTGTTTTTTCACAGTGACCTGGCAAGGATCGGGATCACTGCCATCACTCACCAGAACAAGATCTTGAGCAGCGTTCAAGCGATGCGCACCCAAATGCAACAGATGCATGGCAGGATGGTTCCTGTCTGAGCCAGTACTGACTAAACTCAGAACTCTTGAAATTAGTTTACCTCATCCATGCACTTTAATTGAAGAACTGCACTTTTTTTACTTCGTCTCCTCGTCCGTTGAAATAAAGATCGGCAGCATTGCTTGATGTACAGATTGCTGAGCGTGTGCGCTGGGAGGGAGGCCTCCAGAAATGACAAGCCGTCGTTTTAAACCATACCTGGAACAAATTGTTTCTTGGAACATGCTTCTCTGTTGATCGACGATATGTAAAATACATGTATCTATATAAATATAAAGTCGCATTCAAGTTTTGATGCTATGTTTGCTGCCAGATACTGTTTAAAAAAAAAACCCAACAAAATTACTTTCCTTCTCCCTGTGACCTGTAGGATTACAACCATAGTGTTTTATTTGTGGTGCAACCACCGTTGTGCATTTTTCACTGGAATGAAGAATCTGCCCTAGGATATTTTTTGCAGACTTGATGCATCACTAATACCTTGCAGAAGCCTCAGTGAGAATATCATTTGGCTAACCTGTGCCTGTCGGTTAACGATCTATCCATTTATGGGCTTGAGACGTGAAATGACCCACCTCATGGATTACTGGGCAGAACTGGACTTCTGGGGAGATTCCTGGCTGCTGTTGTGCCATGCTGAAGCCTACCAGGCATTTTCTGGAGATCTTGCCATTAGTCAGCTGTGACAATCGTGGCTGTGGAGTTTTCAGACTTCTTTTCTCTTTCAAGAAGCGATTCCCTTTGCCACACAGAGAAGGTCAGTGGAAGTACAGTGTCCAACACGTTCGTGGGGCTTTGTTTCTTAAGCTGTGCTAGGATTTCATCACAGTTGGGAGAAAGAAGAAAAACAAAAGGGATAAAGGTGCTGTGGTACGTATTATTTGGAGTTCCCAACTGTTTTGTGTGAAGCTGTGCTGGTTTCCCAGACTAATTGCTTCGTGTTTCCCATTGTTTGCTCTATTTGATGACAGTCAAAATTGCACTGTTTCAAAACCTGGACTTTCTCTCAAGCTGTTGCATGTTAGGATGTGCAGACAAGGTGTAGAAATGTATCTTGAGGCGCATTCAGTTCAGTGCTAAGAGCTTGACCTCACTTTGCACTGAGAGCAGTAGGGATGCCCTTATTTTTGGGGTGGAATACCCCACATATATGGGTCCTATGGAAAATAAGAATAACCTTGTAAAGTACAGATACTCATAAATGCATCAAGAACCATGGACTTTCCTGCGCTCTCATGAGCAACAGTGGAAATAATATTTGTGTGTCAGAAAGATCAATGTCAGCTGCTGTGTCAGCAGTTTTATGGGAGGGGGAGCAGAAGGAAATGGGATTGTGCTTGCAGCCGTCCTAGTTTTGCAGTTTGGGTGTCAGGCATGGTGACAGCTCTATGTTACGCAGCAGTGTTACACTTCAGACGCCATGGTCCAGCCTCATCAGCTGTGAGGACCAAATCCCCGTAGGCTGGTTTATGGAGGCAGTGGTGGGTGTGAGTACCCGGTGTAGGCTGCCTGGCTAATGTCTAAGCGCCCCCCTGCAAGTATGGCAACCAAGATGGAGCGTGGCCTGCTGGAAAAGCTGCCCTCCAGCTCCTCTAAGAAACAGATGGAAAGTTTGAGTGGGTGAAAGCATCCTCTGAGTTGCGAGCTGGAGACAGCAGCTATAGGAATGTGGTTGTCCTCATTAGGTCACATCAGATATAGCTTTATCCAGTAAAGCTCTGAACACATTTAGGCTTTAATATTATTTATGTTAAAGCTTTTGTTACTCTTTTTGAACAGGGTGTATAAATTAGGTTTCTTTTAAAGTAATTTTGAGGACTGAAGTGATGAGTTGACCTTAGAAAGGAGGCCCAGGCCCCCTTCTGCTGTGCTGGGTAGAGGGAGAATTTTCAGGACACATCGTCTGGAACAGGCGTCGTGTGTCAGCTGTGCCAGGCACAGGGTCAGAAAGGTGTGATTTGTATTTTAATGGTTCTAAGACAGCTCCTTTGGTCTGTAATACTTCGGTCCCACTCCCTACCTGACAGCAAATTCAGAAATGGTTTAGTAGCTTTATATGTCAGATTTTTTTAATAGTTGCGTTTATTCTAAATCCAAAGCAGCTCACTCAGTTGGACAAGGCACACTTACTGTATCGTCACTCACGTCGCTTTTAAACACTAATTTGCTCATTTTTAACCCTCAGCTTTCTCAGAGAACGACTTACTCAGAATATGGAGCGCTAAATTTGGATCCTGTCGTGACAGCTTAGTAAAAACTGTTCTGGAGTATTAGAAAAGCTTTTTCATTTAAAGAAATCTAAGATTTCTTTTGGAAAACTATTTAAACCAGCGTGTTTTAGTATCATTTTGTTAGGCAGCTTAAGAAGTAGGTACTCATTTTAAAGGCCTGACACTTGTACTTTGCTGCAAAAACTCTTCTGCTTCTTAAATGCAGAGATACTGCATGCAAGTTTCCCCATGCAATCTGTTGCCTCCTGTCGAGATTGTCTTTTTACGTACAAACAAAATGCACCCAATTTTCTGGCCAGTTTGTAAAAATTGCTTTCTTGGCATCTAGTAACGGTAATTCAAAACACTCCAATATTTTCCACACAAAATGAGAAACTACGTCCCCGTAGAATGAAAACTGTGAAGGCAGCTGAGCTGCCAGGTTTTCAGAACTACCACTGATGGTTGTGTTTCCTGCAATAAAATACAGCTGGTGAGGAGGGATCCACTTGACTGTGATTTTAGCTGGAGGAGAGCAGATTTTAAAAAAAACCAAAAACAGCTGGCCATATCTGTTTATAAGATGTGACATGGAAGCAAGATTTTGAAGAAGAGTGAGGGAAAGAAAGGGTACAGGGAAGGCGAAGAGTTCTCACCCTTTTGAGAACTGCTGGTTGCGTTTGTCTCGCTGGCCCAGGACGGCCAGACCAGCCAGCGAGAGCGTGGCAGCGCTGCAGCCTGCGGCGTTTGCCCTTCAGCCACCCTTTTGTGCGAGAATCGCATCTCGTCCTACCTGCTCCTCTGTTCTTTGGGAAATGCTTCTCCCCTCTCAGGGAAGAGGTTTAATTCCATGAACCTGCTGCCATGGCGCCTCTTCACCAGGGCAGAGACGAGTTCAGGTCTTTCCCTTTGATGTGAAGCAGCAACTGCAGCAGCCGAGGTGGGGCTGGCTGCCTACAGCAGTGCTTCTGCCGGGAGCTCCACGAGGAGGCGTTGGGGCAGGCGTGTGTGTGTCTGTCTTGTTGCGTGTTGTTTAATGTATTTGTGTTTTCTGTTTGTGCAGGGGAAATAGATTTTGCTCGTAGCCCACCCAGTTGATCATGTTGACCATGGAGGAACATAGACTAGACATGAAGCCTTCTGGATCTACAGTTGTGTCTTCCCTAGCACTGATTCTGGAAAACATACGCTGAACAGTCATTGGTCCCTGAAGAGAGCATGACTTTTACTATTTTTTTTTCCTTGCCACCCACTCTGGGTTTTTTTCCTTCATTGAACGATAACTGACTCGATAAGACTCAGCAGCCAGTTGTCACTTGAGGAATGTACTGTGTCAAAGCCCTCCAGTCTAATGGATTATTTTTTTTTCCTCCCCTTCTGCTTTCTCTTCCTACCTTCCATTGTATTTATATATTTTGTTATTTCCTCTCCTCACCCTCCTGACTGTCACGGCTGCATCTCGGACAAAGGCAGCTGACAGAGCACTACACATCTTACCTTGGACACCAGGCCAGGTGCCGCAGTGAAGAACCCAGTTCCTGTGAGCTGCCTGTGTGCGTTGCTGAAGTGACGTTTTACACAAAACGTGCCATTGCAGTGATATAAAGATATTTTTTTTTCCTTGAATGGATAATGGATTGTTATCTCCTCTGGAAGGTGCGTTTGTGTGCTTGTGTGCGTGTGCGTGCGTGCGTGCGAGTCACCTTGTGTGCAGAACTGCCTGTGAGTGTGCCGAAAACATCTCTGGAAGCACAGGAGTCCTCTCTCATGTGAGAGCAGGCCAATAGCTTGTGTCTGCAATGGTAGCAAGAAGACACACATTAAAAAACGTTTAAATTTCTGTATCTATAGGTGTATTTTTTAGCTGCCACGCTAACCTTAATGAGTAGTTCTGCAGCCTGAAAGAGGGGCAGTTTCGAGTTGGTTTTGGAGTTGTGTTTTACAGGATCCATAATGGTGCTATAGATTTTCATAAGTGGTGTTTATTTGTATTAATGACCTGTTCATGACCAAGATTGACCAGTTTCTCAATGGCAAGGTGATGGAGGCAGCACTTGCATATCCATCTACTGATAACCCTGAACTGAATTCTTAAGTAGCCTTTTTTATCTGCAAAAATAGGATTTTAAAAGACTTGTTGAATGCGAACAAATATATGCAATTCTTCCATTCACAGAGGCACCTCACTCTGTGTGCAAGCTGTGAAAACTTGTAACGTAATAATCAGAATGCTTCATTTGCTCCCAGTTAAGGAACAAAACCACAAGAAGACCTGTAAGGTTACAGTAGTTAGCAAGAGAGCTGTGAAACGTGTCCCGTTCCTCACGTGATGAAGAGCTGGTGAGGTGCAGTAGAAGGCACCCAAGGAACAGTGCTGTGACTTACCGGTACTACCTAGAAAAGCTTTCTGTCTTTGGGGAATTCACTGTTCGTGTGGTGTGAGCTAGTTTGAGCAGAGCTGTGCACCAGAGCCCAGGAACATACAGCCGCTGGGTATTTGGAGTGGGCCAGGTGATGCTTCCCGCTTGCTTCCTGGCCGCAGGGGCTGGCATCTGCAGCGGTACCCC
>NW_010177893.1:0-3788 GCF_000695765.1 Mesitornis unicolor | reverse complement strand
ACCCGCAGTGGCCCCCCGTTCAGCACAGCGCCCTGCCACGGGACTGGGAGTCACCCCGGCAGGCACGGGGAGGCTGGATGCGCTACGGTGAAAGAGAGCACAGCCTTGACCAGAGCCGTAAAATGATGCCTCAAGGTTGCTCCTGCTTCCTCCTCCTTTCCCACCGCGCTGGCCCTCTGAGTTCGTCGTTAACTGTGGCGCTGTCTGCCCTGGCGGAGGAAGCAGCCGCGGGTCCGTGGAAGGGAAACAAGGGCAGCCAGCGCTGTCGGCAGAGGCCGGGCATGGTCAGGGCGCTGCGAGGTGCCAACTGTGCCACCCGGCGTAGGCCACGGGCGGCAGCTGCTGCGGGTGGAGCTGGGGGCGAAAGGAAGGGGAGCGCTGCGGCACCGCGTCCCCTCCGGGAAAAGGTGGGCACAGGGACTGGCTCGCGTGGTAGAGCCGCTGTCGGTTGAGGAATTGTCCTGCTCACACACTGCTGGTTGATGTTTGTCTGGGTTTCTTGCTGTACCGATTTTGTCATGGATCTTATGTATTAAAAATATATATGTATAAAATACGAAAGGCTGGTAAGTAACCAGTGAACAGGACTTAAAAAGCAGTATTTTTCTTTTATGTGACATTTTCATAACCAGAAAAAAAAAGAACCCTGAAATACTAATCAGACAAATAAAAAGAGAGTGCATTTATTTTTTTGTATCACTGCAAGTATGTTGGAATATGCAAGGACTGTGGTTTAAAATTAGAATGTACGAGGCATATTATAATTTAGTTCATACTGAAAAATCTAACAGCATTTCTTGGTTCATGCATTTGAACGATCTCTGGGTTAGGTATATAGACTTTTTCTATTTTGTTTTAATTTGTAATATTTTTTCCCCTCCATGAATTTTAGGTACACATAACTTATGTCATTTATTTATGGTCTTTTATACCTAGTTTGTAAAATTGTAAAATAGCAAACAGTGCAAACATTTGCATTTGAAAATAATAAAGTAGTTGCTGTACAAACCTGAAGTGGACTATTTCTAATTATTGCATGTTTTTTTAATTTAGTGTTTATCCATAACAGATAGGAAAACAGAACTCGGCATAATAATCCTGGTGTTTGCCCCCAAGGGATTAATCTCATTAATCGCATTCAGGAATGCGCTTCTGAAGCTCATTTAAGCTGTGTAACTCCCGTGCGTACCTTAAAGCACGTTACTTTTTCTTGTTACTGTCCCACCGAATTCTTGTGATGTGGGAAGGATGCTGCAGCTGCCCTCACCTTGTTAATGATCTCGGTGATTTTTCCGTGGAGACCAGGTAATATCCATGGGCACCGTGCCCTAGAGAAGCCTGCAGGATCATAATGTTGTTTCATTTGCATCCCCGGGATGGGCTGGAAATAGGCTCTCTCCCCTCTCTCCTGTTGTCTGGACCTTGCCCGAGGCCAGACAGCGCCTTGGCAGCAGTCCTGCAGTTTTGGCAGCTTCCTTTGGGCCAGGATTTGGCCTCTAATATGGGAACCGTGACCTTGCTGCTGAATTACTGCACTTGTTGCTCTGCTCGTGGGCTGCGTTTGGCGTGGGTTGCTGGGCTGGTGTTGGAGACTTATGGCCCGAGAGAGAGAATGGGAAAGGAGCAGGAGGGAGAAGCTGAGGGACAAAATGCAAACCAGAGGTGTGAGAGTGTTGGGAGCAGCAGAAAATGGAGAGGGACAGCTTCTGTGACAAGGGCTCCAAGCCAGAGGCCGAGGGAGAGGATATGTGTAATGCATATTGCTGTGTAATGGTAACGCATGTGTGGGCCTGTGCTGTTGTCTGAGTGCCAAGGGTGTAATGTCCTTACCTGCTGCCTCTTTACAGTGCTGCTGCTTAGTGTGGGACATGCAGGCTTTCTGGCACTTTAACTATCTGAATTACATAGGTACACAGTTCACAGGCAGTGCAGTGAAAGGATGGTGGCTCTTCTGGAAATCCTCTTAAGCTTTTTACTTGTCCATTTGAAAAATATTTTGAAACAACTTCTTCTTGGGAAAGGCTGCCAGCAGAACTGTGTTGTAGAATGTTGATCCCAAGAAAGTCCCACTGATGGCACTGGCTTATTGTGTTTTAAACGCAGGTTCGTTGTGTCCTCCTGTATGTGAGCGAGCACCCCAGCCAGCTGGGTGTTCTCTGGTGCCTTTGTTCAGCCCCTCGGTGTATGAAGAGAGAATGTGTCATGGCTGGATAAACAGATTCCATTTCATCAGCATAAAGAAATTTTACTAATTATTTAGTTTTAGCCTATCAACATGTTTTACACTAATGGTTTCATTTTCTTCGAAGTATTTGGAGATAACTGAAATGTCTCCTTATCAAAAAGACACTTGTTCTCTCTCTGCCCCTCGCTCTTTCCACTTATTTACACAGCGGCATGAGGCAAATGAGTCTATTTCCATATAAAACCCGTACGTCTCGGCAACAAGGCACAGAGCTTCCCATAGGCTGAGCATGAAGTAGCGTGGAGAAGAGCAGTGGTTTATCTAGAGACTCTGGGGCCATTCTAGACATGTCAAGAAATACAAAATGTCTTTTGACAATTTGGGAAGAAGGAAGGAAACAAAAAAAGCATGCTGTGCTCTAAAATCAACAGCATGATTAAAACTAGAGCTGCATTTGAGGCCTTGATTTCAGCTATTTTACCCTTTCCCTTGCAAGGAAGTACCCTTGGGCCGTTGACTGATTCTGTTGAATGGGTTGCAGACCTCTGACATATCTTGTTTCTGGCAGTGGCCCTGAACATGATTCTTTGTTTATGGGAGCCTCTGAGAAAGTTACATGAATATGTAGATGTTTTCTTTAAAAAAAACCCCAAAATTTAAACCTAAAACATTCCATTCCAATCAACTTAGTAAAATGTATTCCCCATGGGTGGATGGAGAGAGTAGCCACAGGAACATGCTACACCAGCTTACTTTGATACATATACATGTATATATGCATATCTGGCAATTATATTCCAGTAATCTGCTGTGGATTACTAGCCTGTAACCAGACCAACAGAAGATAATGAAATCCTTGTTCTTATAGTGCTTTTGAACTTACTTACGATTCTGTTCTATAAAATCCTGTAACAAATTAAATGGGCTGAGCCATTTTGGCGTTCATTTTTTAAGACTGTTGTTAAAATTAAGCATAAAAGCGCTGGTCGGAAGAACAAAAGCACGGTCAGGAACCCTGCTCTCCTCTCATTTCTGCCAAGGTAACCTGCCTCCCCTGGGCTCAATAACAGGAATCCCGGGACTGGGCGGTCTGGGGCTGTTAGACAGTTACAGGTGCAGGTAGGTGCCTACTGCCAACTTTTTAATGATGCTTTGGAGCTGCTTAGCTGAGGGGTGCAGCAGCTCGCATAATGAGCTCCCACTTCCCAGTCAGACTCTGAGCCTTGCATTAAGTGCCTTGGTGATGAAGCTGCCAAAACATCTCAATCATAATCACTGGGGGGAGAGGGATTTTTCAGAAGCTGACTGTCACAGCAAGAAGCCACCACATAGGCTTAGAGAATGTGGAAAGGTATTGAGGGACCCGCTGTGCTGTTCTGCTGCCTCTCATGGCTCAGAGCCTGCTGCAGTCCCTGCCCTGAGCCCGTCTCTGTGAGAGCTGCCTGAGGCAGGTCCTGCCCTTGCAGGCCCTTTATCCATACTGCCTCCCGAGGCCTTCACAATAAGCCCTTCCCTCAATCAAAATATTACTGGGATGGTGCCTTTCATGCAAAGTGTTGTCTTTCCTCCTCCTCCTCACCAGCAGTGGTGGACTGATGAGCAT
>NW_010177892.1:0-19069 GCF_000695765.1 Mesitornis unicolor | reverse complement strand
CTGAGTGGAAGTGTCCGAGCAGTGACTCGTGACCAGTGCGACTGCTGTGACTTGCAGTGGTGCGGGGAAGCGGATGGTGGTGGATGGTGCGGGAAGTGGATGGTGGTGGATGCTGCCGAGCACGTGGAGCTAGGCCCAGTCGTCCCGAGATGCAACAGGAAGCAGCCCAGGAAACAAGGAAAAGCCCGCGAAAACCTCAGGCCTCCTCGGTATTTTTATAGACTGCGGCCGGAAAGGGGAGGGAACGGTACTGATCTCTGACCTCCCAGGGTCCTACAGACACCACCTGTCCTTCCCTTTCAGGCTGGTAACCCTTAAACCATAACACCATTTTATGAAACAGCATCAGAGATGTAATTCTGATCACTTTTGGCATTCAAACTTTTTAATCAAGTATATGTATAAATACAGAATTAGGAAATTTTTACAGGCAAGTTTACAAATCTCAGTTGGCCGATACTAGCAGAAACATTTGGATAATGATCCAAACCATAGATTGGCTAGCATTAACCATGTGGTTTTTACTTACAGTTTTTAACAAAACCACTGATGTTCTATATTGAGTGTTAGAAAACCTCTTCTACATGTGGTTTCAGCTGAAAAGAACACTGCAACACCAGATCTTTGCTGTGAAATCAGCTGCTTCTAAAGTAAGATTTTCCATAAGAAATATGTTTGTTTGCTAAATTTACAGATGAGCCATGGGCTATAGACCTCTGTAAAACCACCCTAATCATGTGATCACTTTTCGAGGCATGCCATGACCATATGCTTTGATGCAATGTGGAGCGTTGTGCCATAAGAGACCTGGACTTGCCGCTGAATTTCAGGCACCTATGGCCCCTGCCATATGTTTTGCAGCCCCCTGGTAACAGACATAAGACAAGAGGATCCACAGCAAAGTAGCTCAGCTGAGCTCTAGGTCCCTTCCAGGGGATACTGTCCTTTATACAGTGAGTACTGGATGGCTACATCCCTGCTTTTGGTAATGCAGGTGCTTAAAGTAGCTGGGATGAAGTCAAGTGCCACGGAGATGGCTCCTGACCAGAAGACAGTTTGTTCAGTGGCATAAATCCCTTCCTGTCCCAGAGAAGTGAAAGGACTTAACCTTAGAGGTGTTTAACTTTGGCTGCGCTGCCAGGTTTGTGGCAAGGAGCACGGAAGGAGTAAAGAATCAGCCTAGGGAAGAAATAAATGATGAAACTTCACACTGCTGTAAGGACTTCAGAGGAAGAGAAAGCAGCAAGATGTGTGGTATACATTTGAGTTCACTACTTATCAAGTTTCTACCATGATCACATCAGAAATGAGCTGGGTCATGCAGGAGTGGCATCCTCCCCTACAGACTTTTGGTGTCAGAGAGAGCAGAGCTAGAGGCAAAGACACATCTGGCAGGAGGTTGGGAGCCTGAGGCTATGGACTGCCACTGGAGCTGGAAAGTGTGCTCTGAGTTGTTGGGAACCTCTTCTGATGTGTGCCTGAGAGAGACCTCTCCACCTGGAGATCATGCAGTACCATTCAACTTCCCCATCCCCTCCTCCTGTCAAGGAGCTCATTAGTAGCACTGGCACCAACCACAGTTAAGTTATCACTTGTTCTTCCCACAGAGGTTATTTGGGACCCTTTGGGTCACAACATTCATGATTTGAGAATCCTGGTGGTGCCATTAAGCCAGCAGGATGAGCAATTAATTCTCTGTTAATAACTTTCTAGGCACATTTATTTAGAAAATAAAACAATAGTTAGTCAGGGACAAAGCTCACACTATTTTTATCTCAGCTGCCCAATCCCTGGACCTTGACAGCTTTCACTGGGGTGGTTGCAGAGAAGCAAGTCTTAGGTGAGATTATCGACATCACAGGTGGTTCAGATCCACAAAGTGCAGAACAACCTTCTCCAGTACATCCAGGGCAGTATTCCAGGTCTGAGGCCTGAAGGTGAGAAGTTTGCTTCATGATGTAATATTGTACAAGTCAGGTAGAAGAAATAATTAGTGCAGTAAACTACAAGACGTGCCTGCAGAAGTGGTGTTAATGTCTTGTGGACAAGTGAAGATATTTGCTGCTTTTTGTCACTGCCAGGGGATGACACAGCATCACTGCTGGAATTTGCTCAGTATACATTCATAATTTCTTGTGCTTTCCTTGGATAGCAACATCTCCTTCCCTAGTCCTTGCTCAGATGGGCCAAACGGCCAGTCATATTTGACCATGGTCCTGGCAGGGACTTCTGCAAACAGGTGACTTCTGGGAGTCCACAATTGTAATGCATTGTTCCCAGTGGCTTCAAAAATAGTGTTCAGACATCTGATATTTGAATTAAGGGAGAACAAGGAGGAATCCATAGAAATAAGCAACAAATTTGTTATACTAATGAGTCACTTTAGCTCTTGATAATAATGCTAACACATAATAATGTACTCCCAGCTAAAGCAAAAATAATTATGAGTGAGGCAAATGCAGCCCAGGGCACACAGCAAACACTGGCCTGCTGTGCTTAGAGAGGCTGTCAGGCAGTAGCTCCTGAGCTCTGAAGATACAGTTTACTGTTTCACACCAAAGATCCAGCTGAGCTCAAAGGCTAGACATAGTTTGATGCTCCTTTGAAAGGCTGAGCAGCAATAATCGACCATGGCATTTACACAGTGCTTCTCTCTTTGTTGTTTTACAGACATTAATCAAACAATTCTTGTGTCTCTCCAGGGAAGAAGGAACAAAAACAATCCTTCCAGGAATGAGGAAACGGAGAAAGAAGAGCTAAACACCTTTGCATGGCTGTTGAATTGAGGAGGCTTCATCACCCACAGCTGCACCCGTGCCTCTGCCCCACATCTTCCTCTTTCAGTGTTACTGCAATGCGAATTTTGCTTGCTGAGACCCAGAGCAGCAGCATCATATTCTCAAGTATGCTGGTGGATGTGGTCATGCCACTGCCAAGATTATTTATAATCGGTACAAAAGTTTGTTCTTAGAGTGTTGATAAGATATATGGACATAGTAAAGGCTTATTAAAGGCTAAACCACACTAATAAAATGCAAAGGTTGTCATTTAGAATGGAAAATCCCATGATTTAAAGGCAGTGGCCAAATATTGGATCATCTTATGTATTGTTAATAAATCAGAACAAGCAAAGCACAAGAATATCTGGTGTAAAAGTTAAAGCTCTTATCTAAGTTCCACAGGTAGGGACTCTGGGCTTTCTGTGCTAGGTAAACCCTGTGTGAGTACCTTCTTCATGTACACTGGTGGCTTCAGATACAGTTTGTCAGTGCTGAAATGGCTTGGAAGTGACATTTTGTGGAGAAGGTCCTGCTGTCACTCCTCTTTCAGATCTGTTTGTCCAGGTGTCTGCAGTCAGGTGCAAAGAGTGTTTGCAAACAGGATATGCACACCTTTACAAGTACACAGCACATATTTACTGGCTGGTACACACAGAAGATAGCTATGATTTTATGAGCTACAAGACAGAGCTATGTTCACCACCTCTCGTAAGGCTTCTAAGGAGCCTTTGTTGGCCCAGTGGGCAACGTATGAGGGAGAGCACCCATGACTGTGGCTCCCTAGAGCAAACCTTTGGCATTACAAACACAACATCTTCCATCAGCTCCACCAGTGCCAAGGACACTCACTAATTAGGCAACCAGCTCCCCATTTCTTTCTGTTAGAAGTTTATTCCTTGCTATGTAAGTATCTTTGCTCTCAAATTCTTGAGCTACCTTGATCCCTTGTCTGTGATTTTACCTTTATTATTTATTTTCTACCAATATTTGCATGGTTCTTTGTCAGAGATCAGTAGTTTCACCAGCAGTCTGAGCAGAGTTTATGCAGCCAAGTGGGAGCAGAGTTGAACCTCAAATCCCTGGATCATGAGCAGCCAAGCCTGGAGTGGGGAAAAGTAACAGACAGTAGGGTGCAGTGCCCTCTGTGGCACTATCACACTTATCTATGTATTCCATATGTTGCTGGAAAACATTTAACAACAGACATTAGCCAGTCTTAAACACTTTATGTTAGATTGTGCACTGATTTATTCCTCAGCAGCCCAGATGAAACGGGAGGTTATAAGAGGGGTAAAGAACAGAAAATTTAATAGAAACTTATAGCACCTGAGCAACTGAAGACACTGTTCCTGTACAGGCTGCAGTCCTCTGCAAACTTAAGGGAAGAAGGAAATAAAAAGGGACTTTTTGTCTTAGTAACACAGGACATTCTTCAGCACATTTATCTGTACTTATCAATGCACTCTCTGCATAGAGCTGCTGAATGCACTGTGACTGTTCACGTGAGCAGTTTACCGCTAATGCAGTCGCGACCTTTGGTGTTTCACCTGTCACAGTCTGGTTCCTGAGGTATTGACATTTAATCCATGATCTTGAATCATGTTGTCTTCTGGTGATCAGCTTAAAGAGTTCCTTGTGCAGAAACTCTGCATGCAGCATCTCCAACTAGGTGCATCCTTTGGCCTTTGAATAGCTAAAGTACACTGGTGACCATGACAATGGTCTCCTGCTGGGGTTTGTCAGACATCCATCCGCTTGGGAATGGTGTGCCTTGTGTCTGATCATTCTTTCAGCCCTAACACTATTTAAGTTTTGCAAATAAGAGAACACTTAGAAGCTGTAGATTCACACAAATTGAAGTAATTTACCAAAAGATCAAATAGCAAATGCATTGTTAAGATTATATTTAATGATAAAGATATTTCTTGACAACTGCAATGCCTGTGATTCTGACTAATCAGTCCCTGTAGTGTCCTTTATGGCTGGCATGTCCTGGAGAGTTTTAGATCTGTGTCTTTCCTGCTTTTATGGCTAATGATGACTACAGGAGCCACCTCTGACAATTGCTTTGGTCAATCTGTTGGTGGGGTTTTATCTCCCAATATATACAGAAATGCTTCCTCCTTGTTCCTCTCCTCCCACCCCCAATCTTCTGGTTTAACAGTCCCTTACCTCCAAAGACCAGCTGTACAAGTGTTATGTGCTGGGTCATTTTAAAATTCTCTTTCCATTAAGGTTACTTAATGAATATTTTTATTACTTGCCCGAATTAGAGCATTGCTAGCTTTAAGCTTAAACCGTATTTTCAACTTACCAAGTCTTTTAAGGCACAGCAGTACAGCTTTACGAGTCATATATTCAAGAAGTTATTAACCAGATAATAATCATATGTTTTACTAACCTGGAAAGTCTGATCACAATCAGAAGAAATCTCATCATGATTTCTTGATCTAAATGAATGACAGAACTGAAAAGTTAATTATCTTCATTGGTTAAAGTTTCTTTATCCCCCTATAGCTTCAGAACCCCACAGAGCATAGGCACATGAATGCTGCCAGATATTCATCAATTTAAATGCTGTACTATTACTTTTCACCATTTCCAACTAAAGTGCAGCTGTCTGCACAACCTGACATGTTCCCCTAAAGCAGCATTTCAACAGCCATTACAGAAGCTGGTGCATCCCCCCAAGTCCCTACTTAATGTCGTCAAACCATGTGCTAAGTTGTTCAAGTTTCCTAGTTTAAGATATATTTCACTTAGCTACAAAACTTCCAGAGGCCCTCCAGCCAGTCTGTAAATGACAGAATGTGCTCGTTTCCTTCCAGCCAAATTAAGCCAGGAAATTTATAGATTAGCACAACCAAAGACACCAAATGTGAGCAACCAACCAACAGTTAGGAGACACTAATTATTTCACATCCTTGAGAAGTTCTTACTAGGCTGATCAAAATTTTTTGCATACAGTGTGTTGGTTGTGTACAAGGCTGGTGAGTTTGTGTGAGAGAGAAAGCAAACCAAATTGAGCTAAAGAACGAGGAAAGGCTTTGGCTACTGCCTCACGACAAACAACAGCAACCCTTCAAAATAAGTACAGGGAGGGAGTGCTGAGTATTAATGCCAGCTCTTGCTGTGTGACACTATTTTGCCTCCCAGGATGACAAAGCACTTTATCAAAGTGAGCATAATTATCTCCATCCCTAGCAGAGTACCCTGGGAAAGAAATGATGCTTTGTTTCTGGCGAAGGGGAATAACACCTTGGCACATAGGCCTGCCTCTCTTGACAAGCTGTTGTGCCATCAGCCTAAAAGTCTCAAAACAAAAGGTTTTGTCTTCCAGTCACCTAGTGGACCTGCTCTTCTCTCGAAGAACAAGCCTCATTTCAGAAACAGGCATTTTACAAAATCTCATCTGAGGCGTGTTTACGTCAGTGTAAGGCTCTGTCCCCTCTAGTGGCTGGACCACTTACAGAGGTGTGTGCGTGGATATGAACGGATGGAGCTGTTCAAGAAAAAAACATCTGAGTTCGAATCCTAGCTGGAAAAAGGTAGGGGGAGTAGTTAAAATGAAGGCCAGAGCAGATTTATGCAGCCACTAGAAGGTGAAGATGAAAACATCGTGCTGGATGTGAACACTGGAAAGTGAATGAGCAAAATAAGTCAGGCAGAGCAGCACAGTGGTAAGGAGATGGCTCTTGCAGTGTTGCTTTGAACAGTCTGTGGGGAATTAAACACTTATATTATGTTTCCTAACATCCTTTTAGACCTGTGGCCTAGATAAATGATGGAGACAATGAACAAGAGCCTCAATGTATAAGTGCCACTTTTTGACTCTAAAATAGTTAAGACAGCATGTTTGGCAAATTCCAAGAGTTACAGTATCATAAAATTCCATTGTTACTAAAAATAAAGACTCTTTCAACCCCTGCCACTTCATCTACCTGCTCTCTGTTGTGGCAGCCCAGGTCTTCCAGTAGGTCCTTAGCTTCTGTGGAGAGCTGTCTCTGTCAGATGATCAAGATGCAGCTCTGACAGAGATCTGTAAGCACAGAAGCTCATAAACATTGTGGATGACACAGATTGACAAGGTGCAAATAACCATGAGGACTTGGTGGGCACAGTAGCACATATATAAAATATATAACACATAGTATCTATAAAGTATATACGTTCATAATATGTATATATAAGAGGTGTATGTATACACGCACACAAATATGTATGCATGTTTGTTTATGCAAACTAGATTGCCTGGAAAATTTGAAGTACATATTCTAAATATGCTTTAATGCAACCATTTAGTACATGGTCAGGGTTATAAAAGCAAGACCTGCAAGTGGTGCCAGTAAAAGCATGGGCTGCAGTGTGGATGGCAGTGTGAAAAGTGAGATTCAGCTCAACAGAGGTTCGTTTGTCAATGCAGAGGCAAAGTAGATTATTACAGTTCTTGGATAGATAAAGGAAAAAAGTGGGTAGAAGCTGAAAGTATGATTTTCCTTCTGAGTGTGACATTGACAAGCTGGATACTGGGCATTTGTGCTGTTTTGAAGTTCACACACTCAACATTCAGATGTGCACACACACACAGACATCAGACACAGAGATGGGACAGAAAAGAGCCATAAAATTATCTGATGGTGGGGAGGAAGTGTCTTACAGAAAGGATTTAGAGACTCCTTCTTCATCTTTAATAATTTGAAGTTACAAGGGAAAAGAAAGATTGAGATATAGCTTACAATGTACACATACCTACATTGGCATAAAATATTGGATATTCAAAAGCCCTTAATTCAGCAGAGAAAGGCACAGCAAGAACCAGTGCCTGGTTAAAGGATAAAGCTAGAAATGTTAAAATTAGAAAGAAGAGTCAGAATTTTTTGTGATTTTTAGCTGCTGGAGAAAACTATCAGAGCAATTACTGGATTCTCCACCCACAAAATGCCTTCCTAGAAGATACCCTGCAGTTAGATTACACTGTTTTATACTGGCTTCAGTGTATGGAGTGGACATGGTCAGATGAAACAAACTTCTCTGATCTTAAACTTAGATGAAACAAACTTCTCTGATTTTACTTTGTGAAGTTAAAGAAATGCCTTGATTTCCCAACTCTTTTTCTGCAAAGCGTGGATTACTAACAATTTGCTGGTTTGCGTTTTAGTCACTGTTTCTTTTCTTTTTTTAAGTTTCACTAGTCAGCTTGATTATGATTTAGTGAGATAGTTTATATTTATTTTGCCTTTTTTAGCATTTTTCACAGTGTCAAGCTGGCTACTTTTTGGCACGGAGGCCCAGCTCATTCCTGCAGCAGCAAAATGTGGGATCTTATAGATAGCCTTTTACAAACAGCATGCCGAATATCACTGGCCATATTTGACATTACAATTTCTGTTAGTGTTCTTTCAAAGGTAAGTTCTCTAATACTGTACTCATTTTTAATTCGTTTTCATTTTTGTGGTACTGACTGACTGATGATGCCAGAAAGCAATAGCCAGTGCTGGTGAAGATGTCAGAAGACTAGCAAACCGAGGGAAATGCAACATGTTTGCTGAAGTGAACACTATACAACAAATTGAAAGTAGGAGTGGGTGTCTATTTGTGATTATACTTCAGGACACACTTTTCTGGAGTAATATTTGCAGTTCAATTGAAGGCAGTTATTACAAATACACAGGAATTTATCTGCAGTGACATTACCTCTGCACAGCCTAGAAATTTAATAAAATATCACACTAAATCTCTGCAGACATGCACATATGAAATTCCTGTCTTACAGTGTTGCTGATACCATGATACTGAGTTCTTGAAGATACATAGAGGCAAACTGTGGCTTCAGTGCCTGAGGCAGCCTGTATGGCTCTGTACTGGGTCTGTTTGGGCACCCAATGATAGCAAACAAGATGAGGGCAGACTCTTAGTGGTGCCCGGTGGCGGGGGAAGAGCCAATGGGTACAAACTGCAACAAAAGAGGTTCCTTCTGAACGTCAAGAAACACTTTTTTACCGTGAGGGTGACAGAGCATTGGCACAGGTTTCCCAGGGAGCTTGTGGAGTCTCTATCTTTGGACATGTTCAGAAGTCATCTGAACATGGTACTGGGCTACTGGCTCTGGGTGACCATTCTTGAGTAGAGGGGTGGTTGGACCAGATGACATCCAAAGGTTCCTGCCAACCTCAGCCATTCTGTGACTCTGTGATCAAGAGCAACCAGTGCCCAGAGGGATTTATGAATGTCCCAGTTATGTCTATAACTGCTAATTCTCCACACCCTACCTAGAGTGCCCTTAGGGTGATGACAGCTGGAACTATGACTTGGGAAGTGAAATTGTACATGGTCTGTTTTCCTGGGCTTTGGCTTTATTGGCAACTACATAACCATAACAACATTGATCATACACTGCTTTTTCCTCCCTTGCCAGGGGTCTCCTACTCCCTTTAACCCTACTGTAGGTCTCCTGTCTGCAGGAAAAACTCCATACAAAATGCAAAGTGACAGCCTACTAGCACTTACTAGCAATTCCATTTCACTCCACATAAGCACAAGATACCTGAAAACAGAGTAACAGAAGGGAGGAATGCTGCATCACAGTGCAGGCTCCCAAACTCTGCCCCTCCACAGTCTCAAACAGTCCTGTTGTGAAAAGAGTGTTGTCTGGGATAAGCTCTTCAGAGATGCTTGTTAAACAGCACAGATTAAAGCAAGTATTGCTCTGACTCAAACTTTTATTATGTTTACAAAATACCAAGTCACAAGTGCTTGTTAATCACTTTCAGTGGCATGAACTTTACAAACATTGCACTTATGTTGATATACAAAATAAAATAATTTATTGAAATAAAAGGTCAGCTGAAAAATCATTGTCTCTTCCAAACTTCTTTGAGTTACAGAGTTCTTCTTTTTACTGTAGGAATAATAAGGATTATATTTCACTGAAGGCTGCAGCGTATTATCTGTTTCTCCTTTTTTATCTCAAGAGAGGTTATTTCGGATTTTGTGAATTCCTATGGAAGAACCACAGTTTCAAGCCCAAATGTTCTGCAGGTTCAAGCATGGTCTAAAAGAAAGGAGATAAAGGCAGGCCAGCCTGATACCTGAGAGAGGATATTCTGTGAACTGAGATGGCAGCTTTCTGATGTGTGATCCACTTTCCAGTTCTGGGCCCCTCAGTTCAAGAAGGACAGGGAATTGCTTGAAAGAGTCTCACACAGAGCCACAAAGATGATTGAGGGAGTGGAACATCTCCCTTCTGAGGAGCAGCTGAGGAAGCTGGGTCTCTTTAGCTTGGAGAAGAGAAGACTTGAGGAGTGACCTCATTAATGTTTATTGTAAAGGGCGAGTGTCAGGAGGAGGGAGCCAGGCTCTTCTCAGTGACAGCCAATGACAGGACAAGGGGCAATAGGTGCAAGCTGGGGCATAGGAGGTTCAACCTGAACACATGGAAAAACTTTTTTACTTGAAGAGTGACAGAGCACTGGACCAGGCTGCCCAGAGAGGTTGTGGAGTCTCCTTCTCTGGAGACATTCAAAACCCACCTGGACACGTTCCTGTGTGACCTAGTCTAGGTGATCCTGCTCTGGCAGGGGTTTGGACTGGATGATCTTTCAAGGTCCTTTCCAACACCTAACATTCTGTGTTTCTTTGAGGTCCCCAAACCCATAAATACAGAAGTAAATCAGATTTGTGTGTTTGTGGTTTCCTTTTCAGCTTAAATATGTGAAATATGTGCTACTTTCATTTACACTGTCACTTGTGCTCTGTCTCAGATTTCCCCGAGCTTTCTGCCCCTGAAACAGGGCTAGGACACTTCAGAAATGGCACAGGTGTTGAATATTTGATGAACACTGACTTGGGATAGCTTTCAAGAGCTCGTGATCTTTACCTTGCACAGCATGCTCATCCTGCTGCTCTTGAACACACAGAGGGAGAGAAGTCACACCAACACTGTGCATGCCACAGGACAGGAGAGGCACTGAAACTCTGCAATGCCATGGAAATTTTGTGTCTTGGAATTTTGTATGTTACAACTCTTATTCCCCAGAAGTTTTGGTTAGTATTTTACAGCAGACACAAAGGGCAAGCAATGTGATTTTTTTCAGTGTCTTATGTATAGATTCATGCTTACAGAGGCAGGCAGCCAAGTAATAGATCCAGATATTTTCCTGACTGGCCTTGGTTTCTTGCACCACAAAATGACCAAGACTTAGAAGTGATAGGGTAATTCAGTCTGGAAGGGACCTCAGGAGGTCATCTGGTTCAACCTCCTGCTTAAAGTAGGATTACATTTATTTAAAGCACGCAGAACACCAAAGCAAGTGTTCAAGTTACATGCTCCACAGAGGATGGAGGGAGTGATTATGTTAGAAACAGATGAAGGCGGAATAACATAATATAACATAACTAATCATGAAGGGGCTAACCTTTGGCGGGAAGGATAACAGTAATCATTATTTCAGTGAACAATTTCTAAATATGACAATAAAACAAAAGATACTGCAAGAATAACAACTGTTCAGAGGAAAGGAGGTGTGTTTGGCTTGTTTCTGACTCACCCTTTCTTTCTTTGACACTTCTCCTGTCCTCCTGAATTTAGTTGTGAAAGTGACCCTTTGGTGCTGTTTCTGACCCCCTGCTCTTGGCAGCCTGAGGGTTAAATTTTGCAACATTCTCAATGAAGTTTGTACCACACTTTGATGTCCCTCAGCACATATATGGCAGCCTGTAAATGTTAAGGAGTAAAAACCTAGTTGTCCAGTGCTTGGCAGGACGTGACAAGGATGTCCAGCCCTTTTAAGTAGCCAGGAAGAGACACTGCACCATAACACAGTTGTTCTCCTTCTCTCCCAAAGATCCCAGAGTTTTCCCAGCCTGACTTGGATAGGAGAAAGGAGAAATCCCAGATATATTTTTAAAGCCAAGTCTCTAACATGATGAGACAGGTTTGGTTTCTTCAAAAAGAGTGGGTGGAGACAGGGGAAAAGGAATTGAAACTGTTTTGAAGTAATAGAAACCTTGCCTGGCACAATGGCATGCAGAGATACATGATATACTGTGATTATAGGAGTTTAGAGGCTTCGTTTTCAGACCACGACATTTTTCACTCATTTTGGAAACAGTATTACATTACAGGTGTTATAATTTTTCTTCAGAATCAGACTGGCCAGGGAACTGTAAATCTAAATCATGGCTGCCCTCAGGAAACCTGCCAGTCTGTAAACACAATGAAATGAGTGAGATGAAAGCATCTGAGTGAGAAAATGAATTTTTGGCATTCCACTGAAGTCTATTTAGTTTTTACAGTCTGGCCCAGAATTTAGAAGCAACAGCTGGAGAGGACATACTAATTCTCAGTGACTAATGCTGGGAAGATTACCTTAAGCTTGAAATCTTTGCATAGGGGTCCAAGAGGAAAGAGAAAGCTTATCTTTTTTTTTTTCCTTTTTTATGCTGCAAAGTCGCCATGTGCTACTTTAAATACCGAGCTTTCCCACTTCTGAAAGCCTGTTGGATCAAGCTGATGAAGCTTGCAATGAGGAATTTATGTTGAAAGGTAGCTGAAAGTGCAGGCTGACCACTAAAGTAACTTTTTAGGACACTGCTCATTTTTCAACATATTTCCTTCCTTGGCATATTTGCTTGCTTTCAGAGCGCTTTCCCATTTTTAAAGGAGTCTCTTTTCTCAGACACTTCTGCTCACAGCTCCAGCCTAGCAGGGACAGGTGAACACAATCAACAATGTGAGAACAATCCAGAACTTTTTTTCATGTTACTCCATCTGAACATGAGCAAAAGTTCCTTTTAAGATACAAAAGCCTTCTAAGATGCAAAATACTGTCATTCATTAACATGCTTATCACCACCTCTGCTTCATCATTTTTCATTTTCACACATTTCTGCATGTCATCTGGGCACAGTGTATGAAGCCAAAACACTGCAAGAGCATTTCCTGTCCAGACTGTAACTGACTATGAACCTCATGTTAGCTCACTTTCACAAGATTTCTGGAGCACATGCATAGATTTTGGAGAGTCGAAAAGCATCCAAGAAACACCCATTGCTACCTATGCCAAATGTTCCTGACAGTGTAGTGACCTGAAGAGTCACCCGGGTTCCTTTAACATCTTTCAATGTTCATAACTCTGATACTAACATTTTTCCCCCTGATTTCTGTAATCCATAAGATACAATAGCCCCTGGATACTTTCCAGGGCCTATTTCTTTCCAGCTCCCTTATAAAGCTCTCTGTGAAGGCCGTGGGGTTTTGCAAATAAGGAGATACTGGGCAACTGCAAGAAGACAGTGACTTCACTGCTGTGATTGTTTACTCCCAGCTGCCAAGACCTTTCCTTCATAGCCAACCTGTCATTAGCATTTCCACTGATTTTTTTAATGCAATTGAATTAGTGGGCTTTCACTGTCCAGCAGAAACAAGACTAACAAGTTGTCCCTCAGCCCATACTCTCTTCCACAAATGGACAGAATAAGCTGCTTCTTCTATTTATGAGGCTCATTTTACCATAAAGATGCTCAAGCAGCATTATGAGCTGCTATAGGCATGAATGGGATGAAGAAACTCAGAATGGCCGTTGATTGCCCTAGAAAACAGACTTCTCAACTATAGGGCCAAATTTTGATTCCTGGATGAGTGTTGTTTGGCACTGGAAAACCAGATAGATGAGGCAGCAGGTTCTTCCACTACCTTCTAAAAATATGCCTTGTGTAGGTGATTCCTGCTACACCAACTACTTTGGTAGGTTGAGTGAATGGACATAGAGCCTATAATCCAAAGCAGCCTATGATAGGCAACTGTCAAGCCTCCCCCATTTTGTATTTGTTCTGTTCCTGACACTGGTAGAGAAATTAATCCTTTTCTGAACATCTGGGAATTTACTGCGTTTGGGCTACCCAGCTGCTTCTTGAATAATGAACTCCTTGTGTCAAGGGAGATAAAGGACTTCTGAGCCTTTCCTACAGGGTCAGCAACTGGCAGCAGGTATAAACAGGGCAAAAGTCCAAAGGGTCTTTTAACTTCTATTCCTGTTGGATGATGGTTTCAGTTTTTCTAAAGAGAGATGCTAGAATTCAGATACTTTTTTTTTCTTTTTTTTTTTCTGAAAAGAATCCACCCTTTGCTGTCATTTCTAACATCCTTTTCTTAGATGTGGAAATATGTTTACTGAGCAGCAAATCTAACTTAATGTCCAATATTCACTAACATAGAGGTTTTGACCATGGACCATCAACTAATTTTAATTAAAGAATCCTAACTAAATAAGTAATGATGTATCCCTATAAAAGTCATACAGCCTATAATACAATTATATACTTAAAAATTTTACATATATACATAGACATATAAACACACACAATTTTGAAATTTTTGGTGTATTCATAAACTGATAGTGTTAATTTTATGTGCATATATAAAAAACACATATAGGCATCTTACCTGGGGTAGTAATAACTTTATATATATAACATGCTACAAAAATAGAGAAGCAGCAAAGCATTCTGCTTAGAAGTGTGTTACAGAGCACTGTCCACCTATCACATATTAACACTGTGAGGGAGGCAAACCTGATTACTTCAAAAAGCACGTATGTGTTGTGATCATATTATAAATGCTTCTGTTTAAGCTATTAAAATATTCTGAAAAATGTCTTTGAAGAAATTACTGTCTGAAGCATAACATGCTTCTATAAATGTCTGTCTACTTCAATTATATTTCTGATGTTAATGAATGTAAAATACCTTTTGAACACTTTAAAGAAAGTTTTTAAATTCTTTTCCATCTACACAGGTAGATTACAGTTGAAAACTTTAGGATTCTGAATGATGTTTTGTGAGTTTCCAGTTATTTTTTATATCACATCAAAATAAACTGAAAATCACATGACAAAGTCACTTTTTGACTGAATCCGTGTCTCCTTATTCAGTCCTGCAATGGTAACTGAAGTTACAGCTTCCATGAGTTAGAACCAGATCCTCAGCTGTATTTCAGCACGTGCCTCCTACGTGGCACCAAGAGGTGCTACATGAACAATTTCACAGCCTGAGCCTGTTTCTTTCCAGGCAGCACAGTTCAGACAACACACACTGTATTTCCCAGATCAAATAATCTCTTGGATACAGTGATGAACACTGAGAACTGAGCACTGAAATTACAGAGACAGGGATAAACCAACTCAATCTCCCACTGAGTTTGAAATGTCTAGGCTTCATACGGTATTTTATGTCTTCATAATGGCCTATAAGATCAGTTTACTAAATTTGCATTCAGATAAAACTAATAAAAGAAATCTAATCTCATGACTAGTTGGTAACTGTGGCAAATATCAACATATCTAGGCACAGGAGAGGAGGAAGTTACTCACTGTTTAAATTAAACACTTGCTTTTCAACACAATGATTCTTAAGCTTTTTGTTGAATTAAACCAGAATGACGAAGTCACTGCTACAAAGACCAAGTTCAATATTTATGTCTGATCCCTAGGACAATCTCTTTGAAAGTAAAGAAAGCAAAAATATGTTTAAAGTTAGCTCACTGCATGGTTCTAGCAAGTTGTCTGTAAACCTGTGTTCTCTATTAATTTGGAGTTTTGTATCTCACAGATAAAAGTTTTCTCCTCCTGTTCTTTGTTGCATGTCTCTGATTTCTAGATAATTGAAACAAGAGAAGTGGAGTGTACTTGGGAGTGATACTTTCTAAGCTGTTCTTGGCTTGAATTCCTGATGCAAAGCTTGCTGTTCTGAATTCTTTTAAAATGTGCAACAAGCTGTTGGACGGATAAACAACAAGTTGGGTGGAATCTGGAAAGATTAAAAAAAAAAAAAAGAAAAAAATTGTTTACCCCAAATGCTTCACTGATACCAAAGGGATACATTTCTGGGATTTTTCTTTTTTTTTCTCAATAGTACTTCACTACTCCTGTGTTCCCAGAAAATATCCAGAAAAATGTCAGGGTGACTTCAGATAAGCTCCAGGGTAAAGAAACTAGCTGTCTTCTCTAGGACTTTGAAGAAATTGTGTCCTTGAAATGTGCAACTTATGCATTCCCTTTTAATTGTCTACAAGGCTGTTCTGATGCAACTCAGTTCAGGAGAATATGGTTTAGCTCTGAGCTCCACCAGAGAGTTCCACTTTGTCTCCTTGGGCAACTAACTTACTGATCTTGAAGATTTATTTCCCAGCCTATAAACTGGAAAAAAAAATATAAAAGCCTGAATTCCAGCATGTGCTAGAATTGACTTATTGTCATGTTTACTTTCTTTATAGTTGCATCGTAGCCACGTCGGCGGTACCAGACAGACTTGGACTCAGAGTTTGAGTGGATGTGAGTTCTGTTCCTGCATATGGTAGTCCACACTTGTACAACAAACTGCTAAGTAAAGAACGCCAAGCAAAACTAATAACCTCACCATTGTTTGAAGCAGCAAATCAGAAGCATTAAAATACTGAGTTTCAGTGGGAGATTGTAGTCTACTTCACACAGAAAATATTAAAGTATCAAAGAAATTTTTTTAGCCATGTCAATTCTTCCTGTTTGTATGACAGCAAAGAAAATGGAGGTGATCATAAATACCAGCACCAAAATATTCAAACATTATGAAGCCTCAGAAAATGTCCATTTCAAATGTGCGGTGCAGTTCTGGGCTTTTTATTGTTCTGTTCAAATAAAGAGCTCTTTTCTGACAGAGATGCCATGAATGGATTTAATTCAGATGAACAAGATGAAAATGAGGATTCAGAAAGCACAGCATTTGTGAGTGTTGCATGTGTTTTCTTATGCAAGAAATTGGGTTGGCCAAAACGTCATTTTTTTTTTCTGAGTAAATTAAAGGCAAATTTTTAATGGGAAACAAAAACTTTATTAAACAATATATTGTCCATTTTGTTTACTTATCTTTTGCCATCTTTCAGGCATCTTCATGATTCCTCACTCAAAATTAAGTTCTTATCATTTTTGGCAAAAAACAGTTCCAAGAACAATTTTATATCCTCATCAGCAGTGAACGTTTTACCATTCAAGGCATTTTCTAAATTACAAAACAAAAGGCCGTCTGATGGTGGTGAATATGGTGCATGTGGTAACACATCCCATCCAAGCTGCAACAATTTTTGACAAGTGACCAAAATCGTATGTGGTCTAGCGTTATCATGGAGAAACACAAAACTTTTGGGATTCACCAATTCTGAATGCTTCTGTTTGATGGCATTGTCTAATTTATCCAGCTGATGACAGTACATGTCCAAATTAATGGTTTGGTTCCTTGGAAGCAATGCAAATTACAGAATACTTTTGAAATCCCACCAAACTGACAGCATACTTCCTTTGGTGAATATCTGCTTTTGAAGTGCTTTGAGCTGGTCCACCACGCTTATTCCCTGAACTTTTTCATTCATTGTTGTTGTAGTTGATCTATTTTTCATTGCTTGTTATAATACATTTTAAAAATAGATTTTCTTCATGTTTCAAGAGAGAATCACAGATCTCAACATGCCTAGTGAGATGAATTTCTTTAAGCTGTTGTGGTACCCAGATATCGAACTTCCTAATGTATCCAAGTTTAATGTTTTAAATGGTTTCCAACACTTGATTCCAATATGTTAAGATTATCAGCAATCTCTTGTGTTGTTTAATGCAAATTGGATTCCATAAGTGCCTTTATTTTGCTGTTATCAACTTTGCTTTGTCTTCCTGGACATGGTGCATCTTTAACATCAAAATCTCTGGACTGAAATTTGCTAAACCAGTTCTGACACTGCTGCAGTTTTAAGGCATTTTCACCATATATTTCACCATCACATAACTTTGTGTGAGCTTGCACAGCATTTTTTCCCTTTCTGAAGTAACACAGCAAATTATGACAAAATTGTTGCTTTTGTTTTTCCATTTTGAAATCAATACAGAATAAATAATCATTAACAAAAACATGCACTTTCTTTTTCTAAAACAATCTCGAACTGTCAGCTATGTAACTGTCGAATTACATAATTAATTTGCTGTTTAAAATGAAATCATTTAGATTTCAAGACATGTATGTTCATCTATGAAAAAAAACCGCAATTACTTTTTGGCCAACCCAATAGTTTGAAAAACTTTATGCTCAGCACCTTCTATTCTGGTCTGGCTTTTGTAGTTAGTAGTAGCACCAAAAAACTTTTGCAGAAACAATTCAACTTGCAAACCCTCAAAATATTGTAAGAAGACGGTTTTCCCACCAAGAGACGCTGTAAATATCCACAGATGAAAGTTTTGTTTAATTTAGCTTGCACATATTCCAACTTTGTGGAACGTTTTGTCCAAAAAGTTCCTCACTATCTGTTGATGCTGGACGTGTTTTCTGAGACATACAATAAGAATAACTTATGCTGCCAAAGTGGCACAATGTAGAAGCAGGGAACAAAAGATAGCAGAGCACAGTCCCATAGGGCAGGTGTAGGTTTGTGTAGGGATGCGTGACTTTTCCTGCGCTGCCCGGGACGATCTTCCCAGCAGCCACAAGATGGCAATGCGCACTACGCTACTTCTGTACCTCGTAACAGCCGCAGCTGAGGCTACCAGAGAAAGTTCTCTTTTTACGCTGCAAATACATGCTACTTTATTAATTGCATATATAAATGTTGTTCAGCTGGGTGTCGCAACACCACCTCTGCTGTTATGACAGGAAATTGAGGTTCAGTTGATTTTTCTTCCAGAGTCCAGTAAGATACAGGACATTGCTACATAGAAAGTGTATAGAACTTTTTTTTTTTTTAATCGGCTTTGATGTTTTCCAATGAACTTATGTCAGCAGATAGAAATCCACTCGCAAGAGGCCTGCTTTGTCTACTCCTGCAGCTCTCCAAGAAGTCCATGGACTCCTACCACAGGTTACAGATCATAAACTGAAAATTACTAAAATAGAAAAAGGCAAAGGAACTTCATGTAAACAAGTATGCTCTTCTACACAGAAATTATCATGTTATCTTCCCATTCCATTAGCAAAGGAGAGTGAGGCCCTAATTGTCCTTTCTTCTCCATAGCTGTAAAGTAGGCTTAATTCTGCCAATGTCTGCTGCGTTGCAATGACTTTTCTGTTATGTAAAGCCACTGGTGAAACTCTAGCACTGTCACATAAAGAAAAATGCTTCATTGAAAGGTCACACTTTCTAGTGGGGCACTTGAGTTATCATCTCTGTCAGAGCTAGATAGGGCCTCAGTCCCCACTTCCAGCTGTAAGAACACAAGAATATAATATATATATATTCTTATCTATATATATATTCTTATTTAATAATATAAATTAAAATC
>NW_010177891.1:256926-261337 GCF_000695765.1 Mesitornis unicolor | reverse complement strand
ATATAAATATAAATATATTTTGTATGTAATACATAAATATTTCCTGTCCCTGTTAAGTACAAACTGGATATTGGAGTTCTGCAGAAGCACTGGAGTGAGAAATGGATCCACAACTGTTTGTTAATTTACTGTTTTCCTTAGAATAAAACAGATTTCCAGTTTTAGAAGCAGATAGGAAAGGTGGTCCTCACCTTTCTGCATTGGTATTGGTGACGATCTGGTCAGTCTGCATTTAGCATAATAGCATTTTATGTCTTACCAGAATAGGATCTGTGGTGGCACATGTCAGTTCAGAAAACTGAACTTCTCCAGGCTGTAGCGGGGAATGAGTTATTTGTCTCAGAGCTGTTCCAGAGCAGCAGAGCAGTTTGGACGCGCCCGGCCTCTTGCTTGCGAGGAGCTGCTGGAGGAGCTGCCCATGGATCTGAAGCTGCTTTTCCCCTTCAGTGCAGCCCAGGAGGTGGCACTGGGTGGGTGGGAGCTCTGCTGCTCACTGCTGGGCCTTGCTTTTCCACTGGGCTGTGTTCCCAGCGGAGAGTAACAGGCGTGAAGTGCTGCTTTAGTGGTGCCGAGGTGCAGGAATAGGAACAGATACCTCGTCTAAAACATGGTGTAAGAGAATGGGGAACTTCAGGCCATTTACCTTCATCCAACCTTGAGTAACTTGGAAACTTACAGATTTATTCATAGCATGTTAAATATAACTGAAGTCACATACAGCATCATGAAACTTGAGCAGATTATAATAATACAAAAAATTAAACTTATATAAAATGTAATGTATTTGTGCATGTTAAAAAAAATCAGTACACAATTAAGAACAAATACTGTGCCACAGAAATATTTGTTTAACCAGATGGTCTTAAGTAATGCAGTCAGAGCTGTGGTCACAGTACATTAGTTTTGTTTCCATAGTAACACTAGTTTGGCAGACTGAGTTATTTAGCTCTGCACTGCAGTGCTCGTAACAGTCTAGTCCTTATATGTGTGCTTTTATTGAAATTGAAAATGATACTTAGGCGATCGTGCAGGTTTAAAAGTGTGCAGACATCACGAGAAGTCAGATTTCCTCAAGGCAAGAATTGGCAGAGAAGGGTGTATTTGCTTGACCAGGCAGTGACTCCAAACCCAGCTGTAAAACTGTTCATCAGGTTTCGATTTGTATCAGTAATTAATGTTCCTCCAGCCTGCACTTTGGGAGTTGCTGTCGCTCTAGGATCTGAGAAGAAGAGCAGACATCGTTTTATATGTGCAGTCCACACGTACAAGTGGTGTTTATTGTTTAATGGTGGTATTGAATTTTTATTGAATATATTGTAAATATAAACTTCAATATAGACAGGGAATATGTGGACCAGCACTGGGCTGTGCTGTGTGAGCTGGGGGCGGCTCTCCGGGGGTAAGGAATGAAGCTTAGCTCCAACTTTTCTGTTCTTGTTGACTTTGAAAGACACAAAAGGGAAAATAACCATAAGCAGTTAGTAGCAAAAAGAGGTTTACCAGCTCATCTGAAGTTATGCCATGCGTACTGCGTCATGTTAAAGATCTGAATGGTGCAGTGACTTCCAGGATTTCTCAGTGAAATTAGTCTAATTCAGATGTAGTAAATCATATTACTAGCTGTGATAAGTCGTATGCTTACAGAATATGCCCCAAATAATTAAGAGTGATGGTGATTTATGAAATTTAGACTCAAACAGTTTTGCCAGATGGCAACAGCCAGAATTGTAATATATTGTTTATTGGAGAAACGTGGACAGAAAGCGCAGCACTTTGGGACACAGATTGGAAATCCCAGTTTATAGCACAACAGAGCTAACTTTGTAACTTTTGTAAGCTCATCAGTGTTTGGACTCTTGTAGACGTCTGTGAAAGTTCTGCTTCCTTGAAATGTGGGCAGCCAGTAAGACGATGGGTTTTGGGTACACAGCTGCCAAAAGGGACTTTGGCTATGGGTGCTCTAAAGCAGCACTTTTCCTTTTGCCCCTTGGCCCGCCAGCAGTGCCCCCATTACAGAGGGCCTTGGGGTGTTCTGAAGCAGGAAAGGATTCGGGTTTGGTTTAGCAGGTTTGACAGAGGCCAATAATCTAATTAAAACCACATGTGCTTTTCTTTTCACCTACAACAGAACAAATCAAATAGAATTATATTTTACCTCGTCCTGATCATTAAAATAAAGAAAAATACTATCTTCAGATCATCTTCCTGTGCCAGAAGTAGATAAACAGCAAAATTCATCTTTTTAGCAGCAGCGTGTTGAGCACTTCTGCAGAAAGAGAGAACACATTTTATTGTGTCAAATTATGGGCCTGTGTACTTTTTTCCAGGGTCACTGGCTTGCTTCTCATTCAAATTATAAGTGTCCAGTTATTTTAAAAGTTGTTTTAGCAAAAACAGGCTTGTAAGGGGAACAGTTTAATACTCGATGCGTCATTTCCCGCTGGGCAGAGGTCTCTTTTAATGTTTGGGAGCCCTGGCCTGTGCATCCTGTGCCCTGCGGAGGCGGAGTCATTCGGTTGACATGAGCTGAGCTTTCCATTGATTTTTGCTGAGATCTGAGCAGACGAAGGACTCGCCTGAGGAAGGGTAAGGAGTGCTTATTTCTGCCATGGAAAATCTTTTATACAAAGCAGTGGGATTTTCCCCCATACTTGGATTGTTTTCCATAAAATTAGTGTTATTTTAGAAACATCAGCCCAGTGACTGACTCTTTGCTTTGCATTTTGAAAGCTTCTCCCTGGAGTTTGTGTTGCAAAATGCTGTAGCTGAGGATGTATCCATGAACAGCATCCTATACTACCAAAATACAGAAAGTCATTCCAAACCAAAATGAAGTTAAGATGTAAGAGGGGAAAGCATACGTACCATTTTTGATACCGCACTTTGCCTGAGTATCGCAGCATATACAGAAAACATGATGACACTTGGGAGTTATCTTGAAGACGTCAGGAGGGATTAGTGTAAATCATCAACATCGCTTTCGAAATGACGCACATAGAAATATTTTTATTTCCATTAGAAGGAACACCTAAGAAGTCGGTGACTGAAGTGGGTTAGGGGGAAATATTTTGTACTGTTTTTTGTGGGCTTTTTGCTTTGCCTTTGATGTAACATTCAGTAGTGTTTACAGAAATAGCAAGGCTCACAAATAATTTATGTCCCATTGATGTTTTAGGTGATCCTGAATTAAGAAGAAAAATGTTTGTGGTCAGTTTTTCCCCTCGACATGCGGTTCCATTGTTTGGGGGTGTTTAGTGCTAAAACTTTGCTTAGCAGTGGAAGAGAAGAAATTTGGTTTTCCTTTTTGAATAGGAAGTGTAAGATCAGGAGCTTCAGTTCCTGAAGGGGGCCTACAGGGACATTTTACAAGAGCAGGTAGCGACAGAACGAAGGTTAATGGTTTTAAACTGGAAGAGGGTTGTTTTGGATGAGATATTAGGAAGAAATTCTTGACTGTGAGGGTGGTGAGGCACTGGCGCAGGTCGCCCAGGGAAGCTGTGGATGCCCGCTTGAAGTGTTCAAGGCCAGGTTGGACAGGGCTTTGGGCAACCTGGTCTGGTGGGAGGTGTCCCTGCCCATGGCAGGGGTTGGACTGGGTGAGTTTTAGGGTCCCTTCCAACCCAAACCATTCTGTGATTCTGTGAATGCATTTCCAATGCAATAACTATTTGTAATAGATTCTAGTTGAGAACGGCTTCAGGGGGTCTGTGAGGGGTACAGGATCAGACTCTGCTGACCGTACACCTTACCTGCTGGGCGCAGCATTGGCGTGGCTGCCCCATCTCTGGGTGGACTTACCTGACATTTGGCCAGCTCAGGGCAGCAGACTCATCCAGTCTGCCCTCGTCTGCAGATCTTGGTAGATGTCCACCAAGTGTTTGCAAATCTGAGCTCTTAAGTGGTTTTCATGTTTATTCCAGGCAAAAAACAATCACGAGTTGTAAAGGAAATGTCCACACAAGGATTGCTTTGGAAACATAAGTCAAAGTAGTGCTGGGACAAGGCACGATTATATTTCATTGGTGTAGTGTGTCACAGTATTACAGCAACATGCAATTTTAATAAACAATTCTAGGTACAAATTTTCACTTACGATTTTTCATTTTAAAAAACCTCTCTTTTCTAGTAAAATTAATGAAATTAAAACACACACTATCAAAAGCAGAACGAGTTTCTTGTGAAGTGAGCACACACTTGACTATTCTACTTTCTCCCGAACTGCAAAATTCTGTTATCAACTTTTAAATTAGAAATGTAAATTAGAAAAAACAGAAAAAGACTCTTTCGTGGTGTTTAGAAAGCACATAAAATGACCTGAATATAGGTACACACAAGCAGGTAGCGCGCAGCTCTAACACAGCCAGCTCACCAGCGCGCTCTGACCCAGTTGCACCCCTGTTCCACCGGCAAT
>NW_010177891.1:254399-256895 GCF_000695765.1 Mesitornis unicolor | reverse complement strand
CCCTACACCTTGAAAACCTGTTGTTTGTGTTCAGTGTGTGTGGATAAAATGCACATTTCAGTCAGGGAAATGAAGACACCGAGATTTTGGGTTTGTTGCCCCTTCAGGAGGGAAAGGACTGGGTCTTATGGAAAGTTAAACACCTAAGCATGCGGGTTCGTGATTGATGGCATTTCATTCCTGAGCTGGTGCTAGCAGCAATCATGAGCTCTAATTTAGCCTGTACTTATTTCCCCCTCCAACAGGCATCTGTGTCTTCTGAACTTGCAGGAATATGTACACAGGCACGGACACTGACTTGAAGGAGTTTAGACTGTGCCAAGGTTAAAAGCAGAACTTTAAACCCAGCCACTCTTTAGGCACGATGGCTTTGCAAGAGCTGGGCCAGCCAGGGAGACCACCCTGTGGTATTTGACAAATGTATGAACTTTTAACACCTTCAGATGTACTGACTTGTCCTATCTAACCGCGTGAGGTCTAGCACAGCCTCGCAGTACATACCATCCATAGCAGCGTGCAAGGACATTTTCCACGGTGCCTTGATATCTGCTGTCAGTTTGGCTGGCAGATACATGCAGACTCAGTTGACAACAGCTAGCTGAAGTAGTGAGAACTGGGAAATGCCTCAAAATCAGCTATAACATTTTGACATTTTAAAGCACCTTCCTCCTATATTTGTAGGAGCAGAGGCAGGAGTTGTGACAGTCAGTTAGGTCTTCCTCAGTGCTCAGAAATACCTATGACCTGAGCAATGTGGTGGTTTAATTAAATGATGAGGTGGGGATATGGAACTAATACCTCGAAACACTTGAGCACGACTTATTTTAAGCATGTGAATATTGTGCTGGCTGTTGTCAGCTGAGTTGGAATGGCAGACTGTCAGCCTGATAAACCCTCACTGCTGGGGTCAGCTGAGGCCTTCAAGTTAACCCTGAGCTTAAGCATCTTTCCCTGCTGGTGCCAGTGGTGGAGCGGGAGCACTGGCCTGGGGCATTATGGCCTCTGTCAGGATGGCTGTCTTGCAGTTCATTTATGCCTTTTTTAAAGCACTACACATTTAACTCTTTTCACTTGGCATTCTGCTTCAGCTCTTTTTTTTTCAGTATTATTATTTTAAAATAAACTGCAGCTAGTTTCCTGTTAGGGGAATGTAGGCATATGCCATTTTGCCACAGATATATTGGAATACCTAAGATCTGTCGTATTTTTTATTTCCAAATGTCTTTTCACCTGCGGTCTGTATAGAGCATTCTTTGTCTGCTTTCAGCTTTTCAGCAGTAGATAGCGTTACGTTGCTTCCAGAAGGAAAAGATGCACTGTTGAGTAAGTAGGTCATGGGAACAGCCAAATGATGGCATTTCAGCGAAGAAAAGAAGAGGAGAGGTAAGGCTGGAGGTGGAAAGCTGCTCTGAAGACAGACAGCTACCTCCTGGGATGCAGGGACGCGTGCTGCCCGCGGCGTTGGGCTCTGCAAAGTGCAGTGCTGCCAGTTGAGCTTGCTGAGCTGATCCACTCCACTGATGTATTACACATGTCCAGTTTAGACTTGCTCCCATAGACTGCCTTTCCTAAAGTTTATGCTTTGTCCTACATTTAAATGTACAAAACCTGTTAATGAGCAGTAGTAGAGGAAAAACGGTCTGTGAGAATGAGTACCCCCTCACGAGAGCTTCAGTCGGTTTTGCGAATTAGTTGTGAGAGGGGCATGAACTCACTCGAACACACAAGGTGTAGCACGAGCTGGAGGTCTCTGGGGGATGGAAATGCAGTAATTGCTGTAACACTGCTTTGGCTGATTTTCTTTTATTTCAGAACTCAGGGCACAGCTTAGAGCTTTGTTCTCAAAGCCATCGGCCAAGTGTAGTGTTGTTGATACATGTTACATTTGGAGGAACGTCATTTTTATTTGAATTACGTAAAATCTTTCTGAGAAATGTATACACAGTGATTGTCAAAAATGTGTAAACTCAAGTTGTTATGGTGCTAGGCAAAATATTAAATTAATTTTTCTTAAAACTTTCTACCTTGTTACCCTACTTAGAAAAAGGTTCACTTTGTTCCTAAAATAAATGAACAAAACTATGAAGACCAGTGATGTTACCTTGGTGATTCGAGAATGGAAGAACGGACTGGTACATAGACTAAGTCTGTGTCGTTTAAAAAGCATGGAACAGCATTGCAAAATTTTTATCAAGTTGTTTTTTGGGAAGCTTTTGTACTTCATTTGTATGCTCTGTACCAGTTACAACCCTCATCCGTGTCTGTGGGCTGGAGGGAAGTCTGAACTGCTGACAATATCTGCAGAAAAGAGCTTTGCAGTTGGCTCAGTTCATACATTTTTTAGGCAGAGGCTACAGATGGAAGAAGACAACATCGTAGGCCAGATGTGGCTGAATATGTATGTATGACTAAATGTACTTAAATGGCCAGCAGATAACTGACACGGGCACAGATTCCAGTTCACTGTAGAATTAGGCAGTAGTGTTTAGACCATTC